>NC_135224.1:1859117-1881617 GCF_052324685.1 Brachyhypopomus gauderio
CTCACACACACACCGCCATCAGGAGAAAATAACCAATTTGAGGACTCAGCAGAAATGACAAGGTGAAGGCAAGAGTGTGTGTGTGTGTGTGTGTGTGTGTGTCCATGTTGAGGTATCTGTGTGCGTGAGTCTATGTTTGCTTGTGTGTGTGTGTGTGTGTGTGTGTGTGTGTGTGTGTGTGTCCATGTTTGTGTGTGTGTGTCTGTGTGCATGTTTGTGCATGTGTGTATCTCTCTCTCTCTCTCTCTCTCACACACACACACACACACACACACACACACACACACACACACACACACACACACACACACACACACACACACACACACACACACTTGTAGAAAGAAACAAGGTCAGTAACCGCAGCCAAAATCCCATATAAATTCCAGCCAGGCATGATAAATCTGTCCCAGAGCCATCACCGGCACACCAAACCATCATCAATCTATCTCTGAGCTCCATCACCCTCATTCAGTCATGATCAAATCTACCCACAAACACCATCAGCACTATCTGGCTGTGATTAATTCATCTCAGATTTCCGTCAATCTACCAGTCATGGCTAATCCACCTCAGAGCCCCCATGAAATGCCATTCAGACATGGCCAGTATATTTCAGAGCACATTCATTCACGTGAGGTTCTGCATGGTGTGTGTGTTCTCCTGACCCGCAGGAGAAAGAGAGATCATATTACACCTGCACTCCACTCACTGCACTGGTTACCTGTCAGCTTTAGGATAGATTTTAAGGTTCTAGTGATGGTTTTTAAATGTCTTCATTGTCTTGCCCCTCTTTACCTCAGTGAAATGATGGTTAGATATGTTCCAGTCAGGTCTCTGAGGTCTTCAAACAGTAATCTACTGGTGATTCCTAGATGCCGATTAAAGATTGGCGAGGGTGCTTTTAGCCACTATGGCCCAAAGCTCTGGAATTCTCTTCTTGAAGAGCTCAGAGGCATTTCATCCCTGCAAAGCTTCAAGAACAGTCTCAAAACTTTCCTGTTTAGATCTGCTTTTAGTTAAGAAACTCTAGTCTATTATTTTATAATTTGTCACTTTATTTATTTCTTTTTATCTTTAATTTTAATATTTTATTTTTATCTTCTTATATTTACTTATCTTAATTAGTTTTACTTACTTTACTTTTTTATTATATTGTTTAACTTACTTTTTTACATTTTATGTTATTTTACTTTAATTTCTTCTAACATTTTCTTTTTGTCTTCTCCTTTTTATGTTTCTTTTATTTATACTGTAAAGCACTTTGAGTTGCATGTATGTATGAAAGGTGCTATACAAATAAATATTATTATTATTATTATTCAAGTGTCATGCATTCCTAAAAGGCATTAGCAATCAATCACAGAACTCCTATTCTTCCTCATGTTCAGGCATGTATCCAACATTGAACTTGGAACTTGATCGGGAACTCAGTGGGCCAGTAGAAGACAACACCTCTAGAGGCCAACATCAAGTGTGGGATTCACCAGGCCCTTTCCCTGCTGTCCCCACTGCTGTACCCACTGCTGTACCCACTGCTGAGTAGCTGGGGAAACTGGCCATGTAGCCACCATCAGCCATCAACCATCTCCTCTACATGGATAACATCACACTGTATGTCAGAAGAGAACGAGACATCAACACACTGATCCATCTCACCAGGACAAGACATCGACTCACTGATCCATCTCACTAGGACATGAGACATCGACTCACTGATCCATCTCACCAGGACATGAGACATCGACTCACTGATCCATCTCACCAGGACATGAGACATCGACTCACTGATCCATCTTACTAGGACATGAGACATCAACACACTGATCCATTTCACCAGGACAAGACATTGACTCACTGATCCATCTTACTAGGACATGAGACATCCACTCACTGATCCATCTCACCAGGACATGAGACATCGACTCACTGATCCATCTTACTAGGACATGAGACATCCACTCACTGATCCATCTCACCAGGACATGAGACATCAACACACTGATCCATCTCACCAGGACAAGACATCGACTCACTGATCCATCTCACCAGGACATGAGACATCGACTCACTGATCCATCTCACCAGGACATGAGACATCGACTCACTGATCCATCTTACTAGGACATGAGACATCAACACACTGATCCATCTCACCAGGACAAGACATTGACTCACTGATCCATCTTACTAGGACATGAGACATCCACTCACTGATCCATCTCACCAGGACATGAGACATCGACTCACTGATCCATCTTACTAGGACATGAGACATCCACTCACTGATCCATCTCACCAGGACATGAGACATCAACACACTGATCCATCTCACCAGGACAAGACATCGACTCACTGATCCATCTCACTAGGACATGAGACATCGACTCACTGATCCATCTCACCAGGACATGAGACATCGACTCACTGATCCATCTCACCAGGACATGAGACATCAACACACTGATCCATCTCACCAGGACAAGACATTGACTCACTGATCCATCTCACCAGGACATGAGACATTGACTCACTGATCCATCTCACCAGGACATGAGACACTGACTCACTGAGACATGAGACATTGACTCACTGATTCATCTCACCAGGACATGAGACATCGATTCACTGATCCATCTTACTAGGACATGAGACACCCACTCACTGATCCATCTCACCAGGACATGAGACATCAACACACTGATCCATCTCACTAGGACATGAGACATCGACTCACTGATCCATCTCACCAGGACATGAGACATCAACACACTGATCCATCTCACCAGGACAAGACATCGACTCACTGATCCATCTCACTAGGACATGAGACATCGACTCACTGATCCATCTCACCAGGACATGAGACATCGACTCACTGATCCATCTCACCAGGACATGAGACATCGACTCACTGATCCATCTTACTAGGACATGAGACATCAACACACTGATCCATTTCACCAGGACAAGACATTGACTCACTGATCCATCTTACTAGGACATGAGACATCCACTCACTGATCCATCTCACCAGGACATGAGACATCGACTCACTGATCCATCTTACTAGGACATGAGACATCCACTCACTGATCCATCTCACCAGGACATGAGACATCAACACACTGATCCATCTCACCAGGACAAGACATCGACTCACTGATCCATCTCACCAGGACATGAGACATCGACTCACTGATCCATCTCACCAGGACATGAGACATCGACTCACTGATCCATCTTACTAGGACATGAGACATCAACACACTGATCCATCTCACCAGGACAAGACATTGACTCACTGATCCATCTTACTAGGACATGAGACATCCACTCACTGATCCATCTCACCAGGACATGAGACATCGACTCACTGATCCATCTTACTAGGACATGAGACATCCACTCACTGATCCATCTCACCAGGACATGAGACATCAACACACTGATCCATCTCACCAGGACAAGACATCGACTCACTGATCCATCTCACTAGGACATGAGACATCGACTCACTGATCCATCTCACCAGGACATGAGACATCGACTCACTGATCCATCTCACCAGGACATGAGACATCAACACACTGATCCATCTCACCAGGACAAGACATTGACTCACTGATCCATCTCACCAGGACATGAGACATTGACTCACTGATCCATCTCACCAGGACATGAGACACTGACTCACTGAGACATGAGACATTGACTCACTGATTCATCTCACCAGGACATGAGACATCGATTCACTGATCCATCTTACTAGGACATGAGACACCCACTCACTGATCCATCTCACCAGGACATGAGACATCAACACACTGATCCATCTCACTAGGACATGAGACATCGACTCACTGATCCATCTCACCAGGACATGAGACATCGACTCACTGATCCATCTCACCAGGACATGAGACATCGACTCACTGATCCATCTCACCAGGACATGAGACATCAACACACTGATCCATCTCACCAGGACATGAGACATCAACACACTGATCCATCTCACCAGGACATGAGACATCCACTCACTGAACCATCTCACCAGGACATGAGACATCGACTCACTGATCCATCTCACCAGGATATGAGACATTGACTCACTGATCCATCTCACAGGACATGAGACATTGACTCACTGATCCATCTCACCAGGACATGAGACATCGATTCACTGATCCATCTTACTAGGACATGAGACACCCACTCACTGATCCATCTCACCAGGACATGAGACATCAACACACTGATCCATCTCACCAGGACATGAGACATCGATTCACTGATCCATCTTACTAGGACATGAGACATCCACTCACTGAGCCATCTCACTAGGACATGAGACATCAACACACTGATCCATCTCACCAGGACATGAGACATCGACTCACTGAGCCATCTCACCAGGACATGAGACATTGACCCACTGATCCATCTCACCAGGACATGAGACACTGACTCACTGAGACATGAGACATTGACTCACTGATCCATCTCACCAGGACATGAGACATCGATTCACTGATCCATCTTACTAGGACATGAGACACCCATTCACTGATCCATCTCACCAGGACATGAGACATCAACACACTGATCCATCTCACTAGGACATGAGACATCGACTCACTGATCCATCTCACCAGGATACGAGACATCGACACACTGATCCATCTCACCAGGATACGAGACATCGACTCACTGATCCATCTCACCAGGACATGAGACATTGACTCACTGATCCATCTCACCAGGACATGAGACATCGACTCAATGATCCATCTCAATAGAATATACAGCAGTATCAGAATCTCATTCAGACTGGATAAGTGTGGTCTGCTGATAACAAGGAGAGGATGAGTAGTTAGAACTGAAGGGATCGTACTACCTGGTGGAACTGTAGCGTTGGGGGTCGTGGGATGGGGGGTTTGTGGGAAGGGGGGCTGTTGAGGTCTGGTGAGCCACTAACCAATATGAAACAACCAAGATCCCAAGAAGTCCAGGAAGATCTCGGACGCTGTAATATTAACATCTGTCTCATGTAAACAGGCCCTTAGTAGGAGAGGAAAATGCAAAGTACTCCACTATAAAAAAAAATTAATAGTGCTCATAAATTTCCATATTTACCAACACACTTTTAACACATATTATTAGATTTGTGTGAATGTGCCCATGTGTTTATGAATGCATATGTATCCAACATATAAATATAAATATCCACTAATCTCTTATTAAATAAATATCCACTAATCTCTTATTAAATAAATGTCCACTAATCTCTTATTAAATAAATGTCCACTAATCTTCGTAATAGCCAATGAACATGAGAAATTTATTTTCAGTATTTTAAGACAGTGTTTACAAATTATAAGTACATGTTCCTACTGAAACACACACTAATACTGAAACACACACGCATATTGAATTACACACACACACATACTGAAACACACACACACACACACACACACACATACACAGCCACACGTGATCATCTACACACACATTCTATGTATTTCCACCAAGAAGTGTATTATGCCATCTAAACAGTGCAGATGACTGGGTTCCTTTTAGGCTATATATGAAATGTGAAAAGTGTGTGTGTGTGTGTGTGTGTGTGTGTGTGTGTGTGTGTGTGTGTGTGTGTGTGTGTGTGTGTGTGTGTGTGTGTGTGTGTGTGTGTGTTTTACATGAATTACAGACTAATTAAAATCTCTTTATGGATTAAAGGCCCAATTAACCAAGAAACAATCTCTAAAACTTAAACACAGCTGAACACATGGATATAAAAAGCGTAATTGGTCATGTTCAGAGCTGAGAGAGTCTACCCTGCAGGGCTTCAAAACACAACGTGTTATGTTCTCTATTTGTTTATAATACAGTATTTATTTTGGATCGGGAGGTGTTGGACACTGTGCTGGACACTGTTCTGGATACTGCTTCCTAGAATATGTTGTACTGCTAATGGAAAAACAATTTCAGATTAATCCTAATTTTCTTTAAGAAGTTCCAGATGAGTATGATGTCCACACCCACTGCACGATGTCCACACCCACTGCACAATGTCCACACCCACTGCACAATGTCCACACCCACTGCACAATGTCCACACCCACTGCACAATGTCCACACCCACTGCAAGATGTCCACACCCACTGCAAGATGTCCACACCCACTCCACAGTTTTTCTGAATCATATAATTGAAGCTTACATTTATGCTATTTACCAGACACTTTTCTCCAACAAACCTTACATTCGTCACAAAGTACAGTGTCAGCTCACAGTTAATTAATGGCTCAGCAGTGCCACCTGTCAATTATGGGGCTTGAACAGTCAACCTTCTGATTACTAGTCCAGTATCTTAACTGCTGAAATACCCTTAAGTAGGTCTTCTCTGCTCTCGATACTTTGGACCATTAACCCGTCTTGCCCGTTTTGCTCCTTTGTCTTTTCTCATCAAAACTCATCTTAACCTTCTCCCCAGCACAAACGGTGGAGGCGTCTGAAACCCGTGTCAGATGGGTCTGACTCTCTGGGCTGAGAGATCTGTATCAAAGCTGAAGCCTCTCTGTGTCCTGATGTGAACTGGGTGAACTGGGTATCAGTAGAGTCTCAAACTGGTGGGGCTTTTGATCTTTAAGCTACAACAAGCCTCATGTTGAAAGAGTTACACATGTTGAATTCCAAAGTGAGAGAATAGAATTGCTTCACCAAGAAGCAAAAACTCTAACTCTTCTAAAAAGAGTTAGAACACTGACAGGGCATCAATTATTAAACTCACACTGAATTATCACAGCTTTTCAGAATACTGATCAGGAATACATGTTCATTTTTACTGCATAACATGGGAGAGATTCTGATCACAGTGTTGGAGAAGCACAGGTGCTGGACACTGGTGGTGGTCATCTGGACACTGGTGGTGTTCTGGACACTGGTGGTGGTGGTCATCTGGACACTGGTGGTGGTTTTCAGATCCAGAGGATCTGGACACAAACTCTAGAGCAAACTTAGCACGAGAGGCTGCTAATTGTTATGCTTTATGGAAGCTTCACTTTGACTTCCAGACATTCCTCTTTCCCTGCTTTCACTTTGGAACTTAAACTACACATGAGAAAAGCTCATTTGTCTTCATTAGTGCAGCTCATTGCTACAAACCAAATTAATACGAACCAAGTGGAATTGTTTGACAGATCAATACATCCACACGATATCAATAAACACAATGAAGCAGATCTTCTTGTTTCGGAAGAGTTTGTGCAGCTGCCGGCCGGTTCTGCTGCTGTGGAGGAACACGGGCGTCCTGCAGTCTCATTCCTATTCTGAAGGTCGTTTTAACGAACCGCCGCACTATCTCCGTCTCGGAACACATTTCTCCTGCCATAATTACTTACACCCGGCACCCAGCGCCAGATAACGGGGGACAAAGGGGGTGAAATCTGTCCTGCTTGAAATTAAATGGCTTCCTTAAGCACTCGGTCACAGCTAGTTGAGCTTTGTGTTGAGACTGAGAGGAGGCAGACACTCACAATCTCCCACCTAATCTGCTGCTGCAGCTCATCAGGCTGGATTATAAACACAGGAACATTGGGGGGGGGGGGGGGGGGGGGGTGGTTTTAAATGGAACATTTTTTATGGTATGCAGATATGCTAATGAGTTAATGAAGGTCAAATAATACATAAAAAGAGTGTTATTATAAAGTTATACTCTCACACACTCTCTCACTCCTCTCCATCACACTATCACTCCTCTCTCTCACTCCTCTCGCGCTCTCACTTCTCTTTCTCACTCTCTCACTCATCTCACTCACACTCTCTCACTCACACTCTCTCACTCACACTCTCTCACTCACACTCTCACACTCTCACTCTCTCACTCTCTCACTCTCTCACTCTCTCACTCTCTCACTCACACTCTCTCACTCACACTCTCTCACTCACACTCTCTCACTCACACTCTCTCACTCACACTCTCTCACTCCTGTCTCACACTCTCTTGCTCCTCTCACTCCTCTCTCTCACTCTCACATCAAAACATCAAAGATCACCAAACTGACAACTGAAGAAAAACAACAGACCTACACCTAAATACCTGTGTATGTGTGTGTGTGTGTGTGTGTGTGTGTGTGTGTGTGTGTGTGTGTGTGTGTGTGTGTGTGTGTGTGTGTGTGTGTGTGTGTGTGTGTGTGAAATCATGTTCGTGTAAGGTAGAAAAGGAATGTGGGTGTTTGTGTGTATAATTGAATTATAATAATCTGAAAATCACAGTTTGCAATGGAAATCAATAACTGTGATCAGCTCAGACAGAAGATCGACTACAAGACATACTCTTTTAAAAATAGGTGAGGAGGTTCCAGGCCATCAATAAATCAGCACACACACACACACACACACACACACACACACACACACACACACATATATATATATATATATATATATATATATATATGTGTATGTGTGTGTGTGTGTGTGTGTGTGTGTGTGTGTGTGCTGATTTATTGATGGCCTGGAACCTCCTCACCTATTTTTAAAAGAGTATGTCTTGCAGTCGATCTTCTATACATATATATATATATATACACACACACAGACACACACACACACACACACACACACATATATATATATATATACATACACACACACACACATATATATATATACATACACACACACAGACACACACACACACACACACACACACACACACACACACACACACACACACACACACACACACACACACATACACATATATATATATATATACACACACACATATATATACACACACACATACCCTTGCATGCTAATCACAGTCAGTGTTGCTATGTGAACTGACAGAGATTCATCACCGTGTACCACATGACCACTGCAACATGAAATATGGAGTTTGTTTTTGTATGTGTGACTTTGGATATGTTCACACACACAGTGTCTGGGTTGGACATGTTGGACACACACACACACACACACACACACACACACACACACAGTGTCTGAGTTGCAGGCTGAACAGAGTGAGACACACACTAGCAAGTCAGCCATGACAGCTGTACAGAGAGGAGGAACCCTGAGTGATGGCCACTGCCACACTCTGTGTTTGTTGTTACTTCTGATTGAACTGTGAATGTGAACCTGAATGGAGTGTTTCAAACCTGTGGTTTCATGTGTGGGACTGAGATTAGGCTGTTGAATCAGGCAGGTGTGACAGGGTGTAGGGGTGGAACTCCCACAGCACCCCGATGGCCGTGGGCCCGGACACCGGTCTCTGGGGAACCGGGTCCTAAGCTCAGCTAAGACTGTAGCAGCCGTGTCCACATCCTGCGTCAAACACACACTTTCGGCTGCCACAGGTCAGAATGGCGTGAAACACACACTTTCCATTTCTCCTATGAGAACTGTACAAAACTCACTTCTAGCTGTGCTTATGAGGACAGCCAGAAGACACTGGAGGCTTCTGCCATCTGGTAGCTGGGCCTTGGCCAGTGTGGTGGCAGAAGACTCCAGCAGGGCTGGAACATAGACCAACATTCTCCAACAAACACCAACACAAACACCGATCAGCACAAACACCAGCACAAACACCAACACAAACACCGATCAGCACAAACACCAGCACAAACACCAACACAAACACCGATCAGCACAAACACCAGCACAAACACCAACACAAACACCGATCAGCACAAACACCAACACAAACACCGATCAGCACAAACACCAACACAAACACCGATCAGCACAAACACCAACCAGCACAAATGGGCTGTGATGGAGTGTGATAGGCTATGATGGGGTATTATTGGGGTGTGATTTGCTTATGATGGGGTGTGATGAGCTGTGATTGAGTGTGATGGGGTGTGGTGAGCTGTGATGGGGTGTGATGGGGTGATTCTCTAGAAGGCTCTCACTCATTCATGCTGGCTCATGTAGGTCAGTGCTTCTGGAACTGGAATAATTTCAGGAACTTTCTACAGCCACCAGGAATCATTAGAATGCAGGTATTGTTTGGAAAGTGGTGGAGTTGTTTTGCAGGGCTGGTGTTGACAAGGACATCGTTGTTTGGGATTCAGGTAAATAATAGTATTGGTCAGTCAGTGAATGTTGGCAACCATAGAGAAGAATTCTCCACTGCAGTGTTCCTACCTTCTTCTTATTACTGGGACAAATGTAGAAATTCGTCACTATGATGGTCGTTCCAGGCATCAGGTTGAGTTTCGTATAAGTGGTACCATAATCACTGGACCTACAGAGAGAGAAAGAGATGGAGAGAGGGAAGATGGAGAGGGAAAGATGAGGAGGGGAGGATGAAGAGAGAAAGAGGGGGAGAGAGAAAATAAACAGATTCAGATGTGCAGTATAGTCTCCAGATCACACGAAATCATCTCCTCAACCTTCAATTACCTTCAAAACATAATTATGATAATAAGCCACAACAGAGGTATGACTCATCAGATCACTCTGCCCACAAAAACATTTTCTCTCATCACTTTTACTGTGAGTAGAGAAAAGTAGAGAAAAGGTGTTTTTCAAAGCACAGAGATAATTCTACATGCATTTTAAAAACAGCCTCTAAAACAGCCTGTAGAGCACTGTGACCCCTGGACCAGTGTGGCTGCTGGTCGGAGAGACTGGTGTCAGATCTAATCGCTCCAGGTCCACGTGGGTTTGAGGGATGTAGCCAGAGAAAGATGCAACTTTGTGCTGGTTCTTAGACACCTTCCCCCTTGGCAGACCACATCAGACAGGAGAGGGGCGGGGCTAGCAGGGGTTCAGAAGGGGGTGGGGCTAGCAGGGGGTCAGAGAGGGGCGGAGCTAGCATGGAGTCAGAGAGGAGTCTGGCACTGACACAGTCAGCCATGTTTACTATGATTCTCCAGGCTCTCTCCGCATCACTGGGCAACAGAGGCAGTGTGGGTTTAAACTGGATCTAAATTCATACCACAGATGTTTACAATCAGACTGGAATTCTCAAATTTATAAAAGGCTAAGAGCTTTTGCTTTTTACAGCAAATGCAAAAGCTGTATCTTCTGCTCAAAGGAGTTTTCATGCTTTGTTGTGTAGACACACACACAGACCCACACAAAGCACACACACAGACCCACACAAAGCACACACACAGTACACACAGAACCACACACAGCACATACACAGCATATACACAGATCTACATATAGCACATATACATGCACCCACACACATCTGCACAGAGGAGAAATTCCCCACAGGCACTGAGAGCATTTCAACCCTGATCTCGCCCTCAGCCAACAAAGCTGGTTAATCTGAACAATGCAGACCTACACAGACAGGGAGAGAGAGTGAGAGAAAAACAAAGAGAGGGAGAGAGAGAGAGAGAGAGAAAACAGACAGACGAAGGAGAAAGGAAACTTCTTTGTCTTTGATCTCCTGAGGAGAAGGCAGTCTTTACGCTTAAAAAAACATAAAATCATAACCAATTTTGTTTTGCACTGGGCAGAGGGAGAAACAGAAGGAGCTGTGCACATGCAGTGGTGATGTAAAGGAGAGTAGCCACCATGGTGGAGAAGACATGAGGCACACAGCACCAAGTCTACTGCAGCCCTGGAGAGAAACACTTAGACACCCTTACATACCCTTACAATATCTTTACAAACACTTACATACCCTTATAAACCCTTACATACCCTTACAATATCTTTACAAACACTTACAATATCCTTACATACCCTTACAATGTCTTTACAAACACTTAAAATATCCTTACAATATCCTTACAAACCCTTACAATATCCTTACAATATCTTTACAAACACTTACAATATCTTTACAATATCCTTACAAACCCTTACAATATCCTTACATACCCTTACAATATCTTTACAAACACTAAAATATCCTTATAATATCCTTACATACCCTTACAATATCCTTACATACCCTTACAATATCTTTACAAACACTTACAATATCCTTACAAACACTTGCATACCCTTACAATATCCTTACATACCCTTACAATATCATTACAATATCTTTACAAACACTTACAATATCCTTACAAACCCTTACATACCCTTACAAACCCTTACAATATCCTTACATACCCTTACACTTACATACCCTAACAATATCATTACAATATCTTTACAAACACTTACAATATCATTACAAACCCTTACATACCCTTACAATATCCTTACATACCCTTACAGTATCCTTACAATATCTTTACAAACACTTACATACCCTTACAAACACTTACATACACTTACAATATCCTTACATACCCTTACAATATCATTACAATATCTTTACAAACACTTACAATATCCTTACAAAGGCTTACAATATCCTTACATACCCTTACAAACATTTACAAACCCTAATATACCCTTACAAACACATATGCTTACAAACCTTTATTAAACCTTACAAACCCTTAAAAACCCTTACAAACGCTTACATACCCTTACATATACTTACATACCCCTAGATACCCTTACAAACCCTTACAAAGGCTTACAATAACCTTACATACCCTTACAAACATTTTCAAACCCTAATATATCCTTACAAAACCTTACAATCCCTTACATACCCTTATAAATCATTACAAACAATCACTAAGTACTCTAGGATAGGATCCGAATCTTAGTGTTTATGGATTGTTCCAGTACCAACTTGAGAGTGTGTGGATTGTTTTAGTACAACGTGAGTGTGTGAAGGGTCTAGTACAACGTGAAGTGTGTGGAGTGTTGTAGTACAACTTGAGAGTGTGTGGAGTGTTGTAGTACAACTTGAGTGTGTGTGGAGGGTTCCAGTACAACATGAGTGTGTGTGGAGGGTTCCAGTACAACGTGAGTGTGTGTGGAGGGTTCTAGTACAACGTGAGAGTGTGTGGAGGGTTCTAGTACAACGTGAGAGTGTGTGGAGGGTTCCAGTACAACGTGACAGTGTGTGGAGGGTTCTAGTACAACGTGAGAGTGTGTGGAGGGTTCCAGGACTGATAAAAAAAAATGGAAGCCAAAGCTTCCAAAACGAGCACACCTCTGCTCTCCAGACCTCAGCACAGAGAACACACACACCGTACATCAACCCTGATTACCAAAACCAACTCTGACAGCTACACACAGACACACCACTGAGATTTCACGGAGGAGAAGGACACCAACAAACTGAGAGCCTAAGGGTCAAGACTGTATAAACCTACTGCTAATGCACTGTACTGAAACTTTTCTGAAACTGTACTGAAGCAGGTACTGAAAATGTTTACTGAGCTATGCACTGCATACTAAAATGAGTGGTTAAATTTATCGAAAAATTCCATTGATTTAGCCTGATGCTAACAACCTGTTGCTAGCTTAAGAGTTAGCAAGCTTTTAGCAGGTGTTTGTTTCTTGTTGTTTTTACTGTTTAGCAGATTCCACAAGAAAGTTGGTTTTGCTAAAAAACAGTCTCTGGTTCCATGTCTCCAAGGGTAGCTCCAAACAAACTACAACAGTCTCTGGTTCCATGTCTCCAAGGGTAGCTCCAAACAAACTACAACAGTGCAGTCTCCAGTGAGTGCTGCTGGACCAAACACATGCACTGTTGCCAACTCCTCAGTAAGGAAAGTCGCTATTGGTTGTCCTAAAAGTCGCTAGAAGTCGCTAAATGACGCCATCACTTAATTTGCATAATAAATGTTTTTTGAAGCTGTAAATGAATAATGTTGGGAGAGAAAAAAGTGAGTAAAAAACACCCTAAATATGTTAGAACTACAAATGAACAACATCTGTTGTCTTTGAAATAGGCAGTCACTTCTCAAAAGAACTACATGACTTTAATGCTTTGTATAAATCATTTTTACCTAAATTACATAAATAGTTTTTTGCTGTGTTGTTAAATGTTAGTATATGAGTAGCAGCAGGAACTAGTTGGCATAGAAATCAACCTTACAATACAGGCAGTATGCCCGTGTATTATCTCCAATACATGGCTTCAACCAGCCTTTATAATTCAGGATTTGATTCCCACTATTTCCTGTATTTTTGAGAATAGAGTTTAGAGTGAGACATGATGAGCAAGTTAGCTAGATGTTTAGCTTTCACAGAGACGCACACACTGTGGAGTAGTGTTGCCACCTGTCCCGGTTTTCACGTGCCTGTCCCGGTTTTCCCGGGCTGTCCCGTTTTGTCCCGGTTTTTCTTCTTTTTATTCGGTCCCGGCCAAAAAACTAGGGTAGTTCAAACCACGATTCAGACTGTTTCTGCACACTTTAAATCTGTTTTTTTTCTCTCGCTGTGTTCATTTTAAACCCCTCCGGTAACGTTTTATGTTCGCCGCCCCCCTCCCCGCTCAACAACTTACGTTCGCCACCCCCCCGTCAACAGATTACACTCGCCACCCTGTGCCTGTGTCAGTATGACAGTGTCCTTGTTTTTTGTCAGACCTAGGTGGCAACCCTACTGTGGAGAGTTAGCTTAAATGTTTAAGCTAGATGTTTAGCTTTCACAGAGATGCACTGTGGACGAGTCGAGTGATCGGCTACGTGGTGAATGAGGTGAAGAATGACAGAGACTGTGTGAGGTAAATGCAGTGATTTATTTTCGTGTCTCACTGAAGACTAAACCATTTATATTTACATCCCCCGTCAGCGGCACCTTTGGGCATGCGCAGTTCATGTGCAGTGTGGACGTGGAGCGGTGAGGGTCTGCTCTGAGTGTGAGACTGCACTGAGTGTTGTGGGCGGGGCTCACGGCAGCACGGCCCAGAGGACAGCAACTAAAGAACGTGTTTGTTCAGAGTCTCCAAAAGTCTCCAATAACACCACAAAACGTCGCTAGATTTGTCGCTAGTCACGTTTTACTACAAAAAGTCGCTAGAGGGTCTGAAAAGTCGCTAAATATAGCGACAAAGTCGCTAAGTTGGCAACACTAAACACATGAGGAGAGGCGGGTTGAGCAGCTTGGCTGTGGGCCGGACCACAGTGGGCCAGACCACACACACAAGGGGAGGCGGCTTGAGCAGCTTGGCCCCGCCTCAGTGGACTGGACAATTCCACATGCCTTTTATAGTGGAATAAATAAAGCATTCACTCAGGCAGGCTCAACAGCCAGAGCCTCCACACAGACACAAACTGTTCTGAGATCAGCAGCAGACTGGCTGGTGCATCAGACCCAATACAGTAAACCCCTGGTGGGGGGGGGGGGGGGGGGGGAGGGGGGGCATGACATTACTAATAAAATGTGAAAGATTGTGTAGTGCTGGCTTCACTTGCATTGCCAAACGATGGTGCTAATGATGCTAGCTTAATCAGACTCATTTCACAGCAGCAATTAGCGGTCAGCACTAACAGATCGACAGAAAGGACAGAGTGAAAGAGGGCAGGAGAGCAGAGGGAGAGAAGGATGGAGATTAAACATGCTAGATGAGAAATTAGTGTCCTGTGGTTTCAGTTTCTAATTAACCTACTTTCATCAAATTCAACTCATTCTTAATAAATGATTGTGTAAGAGGGGTAGCACAACAGGACCTAGCTTTCGCTTCTGAGGAACGTGGGTAATGTAGGCTTTGTGGCCTTCTGCTTCAGTATTATCTTTGCTGAAAGTGACCTAATACATAATGTTAATGAGGGCACTTGTAGTGTTCTTATATTTAATCAGCCATTTTTTGTATATTGTAAGTGTTGTTTTGATTAAAAGTAGGCTAAGTGTTTAGTGCTGGACAATGTTTTAGCAGCAACAAAACCAAAAATCTTTGTTTTGCCACATATGAGAAGGTCTGATGTGTTCTGGTAGAGTGTGTTACAGGAGACTGAGGGAGAGATAGGGAGATCTGAGGGAGATCTGAGGGAGAGAGAGAGGGAGATCTGAGGGAGAGAGAGATGGAGAGAGAGGGAGATCTGAAGGAGAGAGGGAGATCTGAAGGAGAGAGAGGGAGATCTGAAGGAGAGAGAGGGAGATCTGAGGGAGAAAGAGGGAGATCTGAGGGAGAGATAGGGAGATCTGAAGGAGAGAGAGGGAGATCTGAAGGAGAGAGAGGGAGATCTGAAGGAGAGAGAGGGAGATCTGAGGGAGAGAAAGGGAGATCTGAGGGAGAGAGAGGGAGATCTGAGGGAGAGAGAGGGAGATCTGAGGGAGAGAGAGGGAGATCTGAGGGAGAGAAAGGGAGATCTGAGGGAGAGAGAGAGAGATCTGAGGGAGAGAGATAGGGAGATCTGAGGGAGAGAAAGGGAGATCTGAGGGAGAGAGATAGGGAGATCTGAGGGAGAGAAAGGGAGATCTGAGGGAGATAGAGGGAGATCTGAAGGAGAGAGAAAGGGAGATCTGAAGGAGAGAGAGGGAGATCTGAGGGAGAGAGAAAGGGAGATCTGAAGGAGAGAGAGGGAGATCTGAGGGAGAGAGAAAGGGAGATCTGAAGGAGAGAGAGGGAGATCTGAGGGAGAGAGAAAGGGAGATCTGAAGGAGATCTGAGGGAGAGAGAGGGAGATTTGAGGGAGAGAGGGAGATCTGAAGGAGATCTGAGGGAGAGAAAGGGAGATCTGAAGAGGAAAGAGGGAGATCTCAGGGAGAGAGATTACTCGCATTACTGTTAGTATATCAATATATAGTAACGCACCGCTTTTAATGACCAGTAACGTCAACGGCGTTGTAACGACAGGAAAAGTAATTAATTATATTATCCCGTTACTAACAAAATGACGCCGTTACCTAACGCCGTTATTTTTAACGGCGTTATTCGCAACACTGGATATGTGTCTGATTAATTGAATTGTGATATGTATCTGATTAATTGAAGTGTGATATGTGTCTCATTAATTGAAGTGTGACGCGTGTCTCTGAAGTGTGACGCGTGTCTCTGAAGTGTGACGCGTGTCTCTGAAGTGTGACGCGTGTCTCTGAAGTGTGACGCGTGTCTCTGAAGTGTGACGTGTGTCTGTGTCTGAAGTTTAATGTGTGTCTGTATCTGAAGTGTGATGAGTGTCTTACTGTGTCTGAAATGTGGTGTGTCTGTGTCTGAAGTGTGATGTGTGTCTGACTGTCATGCTGTGTGAGACACTGAAAGACCATCTGAACATCTGAAGGCTCATAAAGGCACTTTCATTATTTCATCCAGACATTATTTTCAACAGACATTACACATATTTGGAAACATTACTGAATGTTTGATCAATACATTCAAAAGTTGAATGAGCAGCTTACAATTAATGATCTTCCCCTCACCCAAAACAGCTCCACAAACCCAATCAGTTTGGCCACAACCCGGCACATTCAACAGAAACAGCCCTCACGGCAATGGCAGCGAAGCATCCTGCTGTCAGGCCTGCAAACTGTCATCTGCCTTAATTCTTCTGGACATTTTGGCAGCCTTTGACACATTAAACCACAACATCCTCCTCTCTGCTCTCGCCAGCCATGATGTGACTTGTTCTGCATAGAAATGATTTCATGGCTGCATAGAAATGATGAAGGGCTGGTCCTCTCCACTGGTGTACCCCAGGGCACAGTGCTAGGCCCT
Source organism: Brachyhypopomus gauderio (assembly GCF_052324685.1). Taxonomy (NCBI): domain Eukaryota; kingdom Metazoa; phylum Chordata; class Actinopteri; order Gymnotiformes; family Hypopomidae; genus Brachyhypopomus; species Brachyhypopomus gauderio. Next base: position 1,876,613 of record NC_135224.1, read on the forward strand.
CTGCTCTTTGAATATTAGCTCTCATAGTCACATAATATTTTCTCATGACTTCTCTCACTACTACTATGCTGACGACACCCTAATTATTTCCTTCCCACCTTCTGGCACTCAGGTTTACAGGTGTATCGAGGAACCTCACAGTCTTCTTTGAGATCTCGCTGGTATTGCCACCTGACGATCTCCCTGGTATTGCCACCTGAAGTTGCTCGTAACCTGGGTATAACGTTGGACAAGCAGTTATCATTCTCAACTCATGTTTCAAATCTGCCCAGGTCATCCAGGTTTCCACGTTGTAACACAAAGGGTTTTCTCACAGGAAGATGTCCGGGAGCTTGGCTGTCTTCATTTCACTTAAACTACTGCAACTTGCTGTTTGATGGTCCTCAGGCCATCAGACCACTGCAACTGATCTAGAACACAGCAGTCTTCCAAAATTCACACTCCAATACTATGTTCACATTTCATGGAAAACAAGCACTGGGATTCTAGTCTGTGTCCTGCTCCCAGACGGTAGCCTAGCACTCTACACTGAAGACTCGTCTATTTGTGGAGTATTTAAACGCCCACTGGTTCAGCACCCATCATATTCATAATACTTATGGGGAACTGAAACTCTAACATCTATGTATCAGCACTGTCTCCTGTATTTCAACAGTATTCTAAAACTCTATTTTTAGTAACAATTACTTGTTCAGTTGATTGATGCGCTGATGTTTTTATTTTTTGGATTTGAATGTGACCTCAAGCAGACTTATTTTTTAAAATGTTTATTAAGGTGATTTTATTTATTTTTGCTGCTGATGTAAGCTGAGAGTTTTAATATGTTGTCTCATCTTTCAAGCAGAAAGGTTCAAAACGTTAAACGCTTTAGTTTAATGCTTATAATAATACTTTAATATACTAAAATTAGAAGTGTAAAAAAAAATAGGATTGTTGTGGCCTATTCATTTTTATTCAAGTATAATTGCACTTGAATAATACAAGACCCACAGTCACGTCCTTCAGTGTGACTGACATGCGTTCACGTCCTTCAGTGTGACTGACACGCGTTCACGTCCTTCAGTGTGACTGACACACGGTCACGTCCCTGAGTGTGACTGACAAGCGGTCACGTCCCTGAGTGTGACTGACAAGCGGTCACGTCCCTGAGTGTGGCTGACCCGCGGTCACGTCCCTGAGTGTGGCTGACCCGCGGTCACGTCCCTGAGAGTGGCTGACCCGCGGTCACGTCCCTGAGAGTGGCTGACCCGCGGTCACGTCCTTGAGTGTGACTGACACGCGGTCACGTCCTTGAGAGTGACTGACACGCGGTCACGTCCTTGAGAGTGACTGACACGCGGTCACGTCCTTGAGAGTGACTGACACGCGGTCACATCCTTGAGAGTGACTGACACGCGGTCACGTCCTTGAGAGTGACTGACACGCGGTCACGTCCTTGAGTGTGACTGACACGCGGTCACGTCCTTGAGTGTGACTGACACGCGGTCACGTCCTTGAGTGTGACTGACACGCGGTCACGTCCTTGAGGCTTCAGCATAATTCAAGGTGGAGCCAAGTGAAGTCTACTGGGCGTGAGAGACTGTGAAGTTACCATGGTAACACAGCACTGACATATTCCACACCCAATCAGACCTGGTGTGGGCTTCTCCAGGTTTTGCTTGGTAATTTTTCGGAAGCGCATGTATCTAAACGTGTTCAATGTCACTGTTCAGTGACACTGAATGATAAAGAAAAAAGAACTAACAAGATACTGTGTTGATGTAATAATGGAGCCTTTCTGAGTGTTTCAGAGTGTTTCTGGGCATTCTGAGTGTTTTCAGTGTTTCTGAATCTTTCTGAGTGTCTCTGAACTCGTTGTTATGACCCTTATGAGTTTCACCCCTCTGGACTTTAGAGTCAGCGCTGCTTCTCACTGGAACACCTCCCACACAGGAAGCCATTAAGACAGCGCACACACTGAATCGTGCTGTAGGGAATAAGGCTAGGGCACTCAGTAGGCAGCATGGACTACACACTCGATTCCGGTGAGCGAAGGAAGAGTGTCTGGAATCCTGGAACACTGAAATGTTCTGGAACACTGGAATGTTCTGGAATTGTAACTGTAAATTGCAGAATATCTCAAATTCCTTCTGTGAGGTCCTGTGCGAAATCCTCAACTCTCTTTTTCTCTCTCCCAGAGACAGCATGTAGGCAACTAGCGTTATTAAGTAATACTTGATTAATTTACACACCCCCTATATTACACCGCGGGGTCCAATTAATCTCCATCAGACGACATGCCTCCGCCATTATCAAGGGTCTTCACGTATCCTTATTACCCAGGAAATAAGAGAAGGTCAGCAGATCCCATAAATCACAACCTGCAGCCAAATTAATGACCCTGGCTCTTCATGGTGCTCCCCAGAACGCCTCTTTAGAGGCACACCCTTCAGACTGCTGCAGACCCCAAATATTAAACCATGAAGCTGGTCGAGAGGCATGTTACTGCTGCCAGGTTGGAGTTTGGTGTCCTGCCTGATTTTGGTGGTCTGCTCAGACACACTTGCATTCAGAGTCAGCACATTATACCACTGTTCCAGCAAAAGACATATAATCCAAACCTAAATCAATCAGTGATCTGCAGCATTTGAATAATCTAACCCAAATCAATCAGTGTATTTGATTACCTGCTTTAGGGATCAGGAGCTGGATGAAGATGTATCGCTCACACCGGCCTTTGGAAGACCTAGCGTTAGATCTGAAGAGTCTTGTTCTGAACTCCTGCACTCTCTGAACCTTTGACCTTTAACCCAGTCTACTTGAGTCACGTAGCCCAAAGTCATTAAAAATCTCACCAACACCACCATGAAGTTCAAGGCTTTGCTTCCACACCCAGAAAAACCAACCACTGGGATTCTGGGATATTCCTGGCATAGCAATCGCCATGGCATCAAACACACTAGTCAAAAAGCAAATGAGCTTCATCACATCAGTGCTAATTAATGCAAACGGTGATAATATGTAAAACGGGTGTGATAACTGTCACTTCTTCAGTTCTGGGTTGGCTACTCACTGCAGTGAAACATTTGTTTATTAAACACAGCTTACAGATTATTCTGGTTTTTAGAGTTTTTGAGATTTTATGCACAGCTTACAGTAAATATGCCTACAGGACAGTTTGACAGGACTATGTTTCACAGGGTGGAGTGGTTTGACAGGACTGTATGTTTGACAGGTCATGAGAAAGGCTTTTTAACTGCCCACAAGATGGGCTAGATGGCCTAGAGATCAAAGGTTAAGACTAAGAATGTTTAAGATTCTAGACCTCTAGAGTTCCACTTGGAGATCTAGACAGGTGAAGAAGGGTTACAGAGTTCCTGGTTCAGTGAAATGTGCAGCCTGGTTCAGGTTTAGTATCCTGGACACACACACACACACACACACACACACACACACACACACACACACACACACACACACACACACACACACACACACACACACACACAACTCTATCCTAGTCTTAGACACACACACACACACACACACACACACACACACACACACACAACTCTATCCTAGTCTTACACACACACACACACACACACACACACAACTCTATCCTAGTCTTAGACACACACACACACACACACACACACACACACACACAGAGAGTGAGCACATATCACATTATTCATTTCAGCACTTTATTGAATGTTCTGTATAAATAAGCACCCAGAAAAGCTTCAAGTCATGTTTTGAACATTTAGCGCTGACGTGTGCACACTGACACACACACACACACTTACACGTACACAGACACACACACGATGACACACACACTTACCCACACACACAGACACACACATACATACACACACACAGACACACACACAGACATACACACACACACACACAGACATACACACAGACATACACACACACACACACGTTCATTTGTAGCTTTTATGATTTTTACAGATTTGGGCTGCCTTCTGTCTCTAGCTCTCAGAGGCGCACACACACAGACACACACACACACACACACACACACACACACACACACACACACACACACACACACACACACACACACACACACACACACACACACACACACACACACACACACACAGCCCATGTGTCCCATATGACTAAGGGGAGAGGGGAGAGTAAAGGGGCATTTATCTCAATAACACCCTCATGACCAACACTGGGGCACAGAGACTTCTGTACCTCGCCCATTATACCAATCATACCCATCACTGCTACTGTTCTCTCTCTCTCTCTCTCTCTCTCTCTCTCTCTCTCTCTCTCTCTCTGTCTCTCTCTCTCTCTCTCTCTATCTCTATCTCTTTCACTCCATCCTTCTCTATCTCTCTCTCCATCTCTCTCTCTCTTTCACCCCATCTCTCTCTCTCTTGCTTGCACATCTCTCTCTATCTCTCCCTCTCTCCATCTCTCTTTTTCTCCATTTCTCTCCATCTCTCTCCCCCTCTCTCTCTGTGGTTACTCCATTACGTTTCATTACAACACATGAAGTAATGCAGTAATGAGATGATGAAACCATACAGACGTGTGAAAGTAAAGGATCCAGTTTGGGGAAAAGAGGTTTTTGTTCTTTAGTGTAAAGATATGAGCAGAACCTGAGAGGAAAACATCAAAGCCCAACACCACGAGGGTACACACAAACACACACCCATCAAAGCCCAACACCACGAGGTTACACACAAACACACACCCATCAAAGCCCAACACCACGAGGGTACACACAAACACACACCCATCAAAGCCCAACACCACGAGGGTACACACAAACACACACCCATCAAAGCCCAACACCACGAGGGTACACACAAACACACACCCATCAAAGCCCAACACCACGAGGTTACACACAAACACACACCCATCAAAGCCCAACACCACGAGGGTACACACAAACACACACCCATCAAAGCCCAACACCACGAGGGTACACACAAACACACACCCATCAAAGCCCAACACCACGAGGTTACACACA
>NC_135224.1:1889117-1931617 GCF_052324685.1 Brachyhypopomus gauderio
AAATACAATTACAATTTCAAGCATTTTTAAGTACTGTAGCCTAAATTTCAGCACTTTTCAAACCTGGAACACAAAGCAACATTAAAATTCGTCAGGTAAATGTTCCTTCCCCTGTTTTTGAGGGGTGTTTCTTTACACTACCGCATCATTATGGAGAACAGTGCACAGAATGACGTGAATGTGCTCACACTCTCACAGGGTCGCGCGCAGCGTGCGGAGTAGAGCGTTACGGTCAGACGCAAAAGTAGAACTGAGTCAAGAAGAAAGCAAAAATATATATTTTACTAGGGAAAATAAAAATAGTAACACACAGTTACTTGGTTAAGTTAAGTAACTTTAATCTGATTACTGGACTGGTAACTCGTTATATTACTCATTACTGAAAAAAGTGGTAAGATTAGAGTAACGCGTTACTGACATCACTGAACACACTGCACAATCAGATCCTGATGAACAAGCTGGAGACTACGAAAACAAAAAGGTTGTCATGACGATTCACCAAAAGGACTTCCAAAAACTGGTGCTTATATGAGGAGCTTTCATAATAGTTTCCTGTTTTTCTCTCTCTCTCTCTCTCTCTCACACACACACACACACACACTCACTAACTCACACACATGCACGCAGATATACACACACACACATGATTACACAGACACCCACACACATATACACACTCACACACTCATACACAGACATACACACACACACACTCCCGCACACACACTCCCACACACACACAGCTTGCATTAAAGTAAAAAATCCATCCAACTGTTCTTGCTAGTAAGAAAATGATTCATAAAGTTGTGACACACTGAACACACTAGAGTCTGTGTGTACACACACCTGTCAGAGACCCTTTACAGACCTCACACATGTGCTAGTGTCATGTTTGATTAGATTCAGTCTTAAGGTAACAGGAAGGTCAAACACACACACACACACACACACACACACACACACACACACACACACACACACACACACCCACACACACACCCACACACACACCCACACACACACCCTTCTAGCTGAAAGGGGTAGTCTAATCTGATACTCAAGTTGATAACAGACATAAAGTCTGACACATGCATACATGAGCAACCCCGAATCTTTCTGGTGCAGGATGTATACTGTGAGAGGAGCTCGTGTCAACCAGGTCACAGCACGGACACACACACACACACACACACACACACACACACACACACACACACACACACACACTCACCCTGACCCTCAACACTGATCTGATAGTGATTCAGTTATATACACAATTAAAAGAAATTGTTTGTTTAACTTACATGTGTGCATGCTAGAGATCAGACCCTAAAGATTGAGCAGACCTTCATCCAAGACATAATAATAACTATATCATTATTATGAGACATAATAAATAACTACGGCCTCATTTAATAAACACCACCTCTCATTCATTTCAGTGACAGCTCTTACTCCAGAGTTTCCTGAACTGAGAGAACACGCCCGGTGTGAGCAGAGGGAGCTGGAGTCAGACCTGCTGTGACCAGCCACACCAAAGCAGCACAGAGGAGTACTGGGAGTGGATGGGACTGCAAGGATGTCAGGATGTGTTATAGCCTCCCTGACCCTAATCCCAGAGTGCTGAACCTAATCCCAGAGTATTTATCCTAATCCCAGAGTACTGAACCTAATCTCAGAGTATTTATCCTAATCCCGGAGTGCTGACCCTAATCCCAGAGTATTTATCCTAATCCCAGAGTGCTGACCCTAATCCCAGAGTATTTACCATAATCCTAGAATGCTGACCCTAATCCCAGAGTACTTATTGTAATACCAGAGTGCTGCCCCTAATCTCAGGGTCCTGATGCTAATGTCAGGACAGGACAGCTATGAAGCTGCGGTACAGGATGACCGAAGAAGGGCAGGACAGTTTCAGAGCTGCTGTGTGTGACAGACAAACAGAGGAAATGGTAGTTACTGCATTATTTAAATAAATCAGTCCAGTTCAGGACTGTGAACACTGAGTGTACAAATGTGCCACAGGGCATAGAGGAGTGAGATTCCTCCACCCTAGCAGAGACTCTGGTGACGGAGGAGTGAGATTCCTCCACCCTAGCAGAGACTCTGGTGACGGAGGAGTGAGATTCCTCCACCCTAGCAGAGACTGGTGACGGAAGAGTGAGATTCCTCCAGCCTAGCAGAGACTCTGGTGACGGAGGAGTGAGAATCCTCCAGCCTAGCAGAGACTCTGGTGACGGAGGAGTGAGAATCCTCCACCCTAGCAGAGACTCTGGTGACGGAGGAGTGAGATTCCTCCACCCTAGCAGAGACTCTGGTGACGAAGGAGTGAGATTCCTCCACCCCAGCAGAGACTATGGTGACGGAGGAGTCTGCTCTGCTCCTGACGTGTGTCAGACACGCACTGGTGTCATTTACATAACAGTTTCTCTTCCTGCCTGTTTCTTTTTTGATGTCCAAATGGACACGAGACCTCTTTAAAACTCCAAATGCAATATATTAGAATGAGATTTTATGGAACTGTCATGGAAAAAATATGAGATATCCATATTCCATAAACTGTAGGCACATAATTCAGACTGACAAGGTGGGAGGGAGGGAGAGAGGGAGGAAAGAAATGAAAAGAAAAGGAACCTGACAGGTCTGGCAGGGAGAAACTCAGACCAACAGGTCAGAAAAGGGAATTAATAACCAGTTTATTTAGTCTGTTCCTCAACACATACAGCACACTAACATGAGCGTTCTCTCAGGAACATCTCGATTCTTGAACATCATCTGATATAATAGACATTAAGTATGCGTAACCCCCCGCCTGCACCAGGTAACCCTACACCTGCACCAGGTAACCCTACACCTGCACCAGGTAACCCTACACCTGCACCAGGTAACCTCACAGCTACTGCAGAGAGTGAGGGTTCACCTACAGACACATCTCGCTACAGGACATGGAGAGACAGATCAAGACAGTCAAGACGGTATGACACCAAGACTGTGTCAGGATTCTGATGTTCTGAACAGCTCGTCCTGCCACAGCCAGTATTCTGCACTGTATTCTCTTTAACTTTTACTGTAGCTCTGGACTGTATTCTCTTCATCTAAGAGCTGTTTCTGTTTCTTATTTTGCCTGGTTGACATGTGGACATTTCCCAGAGTGCCAATGAAGCTGTGTGTGTTTGTATGAGTGTGTGTTTGTATGAGTGTGTGTGTGTGTGTGTGTGTGTGTGTGTGTGTGTGTGCGCGCATGTTTGTGTGTGTGTGCATGTTTGTCTGTGTTTATCATCACACCCAGCAGGAAATCCTGGGAATTTCAGTCAGTGTTATGGAGTAGTTAACAAATTCCCAGTTAAACCAGTCAGATCCAACTCACAAAAGCTCCCAGCAAGAACACGTCCACCCAGCATGCTATGAGAATAACGCTACAATTACATCCCCCTGCGCCCCACACACACAGCCTGCTCTCCGATCAGTGGGGTCCATCAGACCTGTCTACTAAATGAATAACACGTGCCCTCATAAGAGGATTAGCTGAGGTCTGCATCTCACCTGGACAGGATTTCATTTCAACACAGCAATTACCTGACCATAATCTCATTAAGAGAGAACACATAACAATTACCTGACCATAATCTCATTAAGAGAGAACACATAACAATTACCTGACCATAATCTCATTAAGAGAGAACACATAACAATTAACTGACCATAATCTCATTAAGAGAGAACACATAACAATTACCTGACCATAATCTCATTAAGAGAGAACACATAACAATTACCTGACCATAATCTCATTGAGAACACATAACAATTACCTGACCATAATCTCATTAAGAGAGAACACATAACAATTACCTGACCGTAATCTCATTAAGAGAGAATACATAACAATCACCTGACCATTATATCATTAAGAGAGAACACATAACAATTACCTGACCATAATCTCATTAACAGAGAACACGTAACAATTACCTGACCATAATCTCATTAACAGAGAACACATAACATGCTATGCAGATATCTTAATCTCACATCTGAGCAATTTTTAAAAATCCATATATTCCTATATAAGACTGTAACAACCTCAGCAACACAGGGGTGAAAGTGGGAAAAAATCCTGAGCCTGAACTTTTTCTGAAGGGGGGATTGAAAGCGTACCATATTTTGTACGGGGGGGGTCTGGAAATTTTTTCTGGCAAAAGACAATGCCAGCAATTACTGAAAATGTGGTGTAGTTGGGACACAGCCTCTTTTGCCTAATTCTACACAATAAACACATTTAGAAAGTATATTTATCTAAACAGCCTGTGTAAAGAGAGAAGAGAGAATCTATGAAGTGACAAAATGCAACACCTGAGCAATAAATCAATAAATGTACATACATGTTTATATACTGGAGTTATCTGGGGGTCCTCCTCAAATTTAGTGAATCCTGGTGAATTTTAAAAGGTATGAAGATCTCTTGTTTTTATCAGATTCACTATCGCAAAAACATAAGCAATAAGAATACCTGCTTTAAGTAGGTATGTTACAAAAAAAATGTAAAGTCCAAAAATGGCAAATTCACACCACTGGATAGAGCCTTTATACAAACAGAACACCACCATCCATGTTAAGATTTTAAATGGAAGAAAAATGCGCCTTTTTTCTCAGACTGTATTAAAGCTAAATGAAGAAAAGTCTGTGATCGGTGGAGAGATTATTTAATATAAATAACGATAACTTCTATATTAGCTTATCCTGACGGCGTCCTCCTCGGTCCTGAGCCGCGTAACCGTGTATTCTTCCGCCGCGCACACCAAACACCAAGTTCCGTTTACGACACAGAACCACTTAAGTCCAAACAAGGCCTTATACAGTAAATGGGAGATGTGTCGAACCACGAAAAATCGTAGCCCGGGAACCTCGTAACCCAGGGACCGCCTGTATGATGTTGATGTCGATTGAACCAGAGCATTAATGTCTTCGGCACGACCAAACAAGTTGACAACATAAACAGACCAAAACAAACTGGACTTAAGGCTGGAGGGAGGTAGCTTTTTACGTAATGTCCGAAAATCAGAAGGCGGGATGAGCCGCAAGTCAATCAAGTGACACCGCCGTCATCCATCCAGCGCTGATGATCCAGTGAGAGGATCATATTTCGGCCTCAAAACAGATAGCACGCGTGCGCGCGTGTTGTTTATTATTATGATCTGATGGATTTTTTCCCCCCAAAAAAATTCTAATGACGTAAATCTGTCGTGGTGACGGAGAACAATGCGGGAGACTCAACGCATAGAAAATAAAGAAGCAAGGTAAGTACTCAGAAGAAAATAAAGCAAAAGGCAATGCGGAAAACTCAACGCGTGCAATACGAAACTGAACAGAGGAGAGATCAGAGAAAAATTATAAAGGCAACTAAAAAGACACGGAAAAACTCAACGCGTAAAATGAAACCAAGGATGCCAGGGGAAGTAACTGGCAGCGGACTAAACACGCCGCAGAAAACAAAACAAAGGTAAAAGGGATAGGAAGAGAAGTAGATGGGGGAAAACTTGAGAAGTAAGTAAGTAGCGCAGGAGATAGAGACTCGAATAAATGAGAGGTAAGTAAGAGAGATAAAGGTGGCGAGACACCTTACAACGAAACGCAACTCCAGAGAGACCAGAGAGAGGCTGAAAGCGCACTGGCATGACCAAAACAATTCAGCAGTGATTAGTCTCCACAAGCTTCCTTAAGAAGCCTATAAACAGCTGAGACGAATCATTGCTGATTGCGCCGATTGAGTCTGGGACTGACTCGGGTGCCCCTAGTGGTGGCTGGGGGAACGGCATCCGAGCCAGCCCTGACAGTTCCCTGTTATAATTGTATGTGTTGTTAGCGTTCTCTGTTACAAATGTATGTTGGGATGCCTGGAAATGTATGTTGTTAGCCAGGGTTGCCAACTCTCACGCATTGAGCGTGAGACCCATGCATTTGACTGTCTTCACACGCTCTCACTCCACACTTCAGATATCTCATGCCGAAAAAAAATCTAGTTTATTTACCTCTGATCCACATCTATGATTCAATGAGTTACTAGTTCGCTCTGGCACCAACCACTGGTGATCGATCGCGATAAGTGATCTTGAAGTTGGCAACCCTGTGTTAGCATTCCCCTTTTATAGATGTGTTGTTAGCGTTCTCTGTTATAAATGTGTTGTTAGCGTTCCCCTGTTATAAATGTGTTGTTAGCATTCCCCTGTTATAAATGTATGTGTTGTTAGCGTTCCCCTGTTATAAATGTGCTGTTAGCATTCCTTGTTATAAATGTATGTGTTGTTAGCGTTCCCCTGATAGAAATGTGTTGTTAGCGTTCCCCTGATAGAAATGTGTTGTTAGCGTTCCCCTGATATAAATGTGTTGTTAGCGTTCCCTGTTATAAATGTATGTGTTGTTAGCGTTCCCCTGTTATAAATGTGTTGTTAGCATTCCCCTGTTATAAATGTGTTGTTGGCGTTCTCTGTTATAAATGTGTTGTTGGCGTTCCCCTGTTATAAATGTGTTGTTAGCGTTCCCCTGTTATAAATGTATGTGTTGTTAGCGTTTTCCTGTTAGAAATGTATGTGTTGTTAGCGTTCTCTGTTATAAATGTGTTGTTAGCATTTCTCTGTTATAAATGTGTTGTTAGCGTTCTCCAGGGCTCTCAAGTCTCACGCATTGAGCGTGTGACACACGCATTTGACCATCTTAACACGCTCACACGCCACACTTCCGATTTCACACGGCGAGAAAAAAAAATCTAGTTTATTTACCTCCGATCCATATCTATGTCACCCTCCACTGGCGATCGATTGCGATATACAAACCCTCACCCCGCTCAACAACTCACGTTCGCCCCCCCCCCCCCCCCAACAACTTACGTTCGCCACCCCCCCCCCCAAGGCTCAACAACTCATGTTCGCCACCCCCCGTCAACAACTCTCACACTCTGACATGAATCCAAAACTTGAGCCCTGGCGTTCTCTGTTATAAATGTGTTGTTAGCGTTCCCTGTTACAAATGTGTTGTTAGCATTCCCCTGTTATAAATGTATGTGTTGTTAGCGTTCCCTGTTATAAATGTGTTGTTAGCATTCCCTGTTATAAATGTGTTGTTAGCGTTCCCTGTTATAAATATATGTGTTGTTAGCGTTCCCCTGTTATAAATGTGTTGTTAGCGTTCTCTGTTATAAATGTGTTGTTAGCGTTCTCTGTTATAAATGTGTTGTTAGCGTTCCCCCATTTATAAATGTGTTGCTAGCGTTCTCTGTTATAACTGTGTTGTTAGCATACTCTCATAGCGGCCTGGTATCCATACTAGTCACTGCAGCTGCCGGCTGGTGCCCAAGAAAGACAGAATGTTCACATCCAGAAGCCAGAGAGAGAGAGAAAGAGAGGAAGAAAGAGAGGGAGAGAGAGAGAGAGAGAGAGAGAGAGAGAGAGAGAGAGAGAGAGAGAGAGAGAGAGGAGAATCTTGGCATTCTTACTACAGAATGGCTGCCAGATTGCTCCAACCGCTGCCATCCTGAGACTTCCGCACTGAAGTTTGTGTGTGTGTGTGTGTGTGTGTGTGTGTGTGTGTGTGTGTGTGTGTGTGTGTAGAGGGGCCATGGGGCTTGGCAGGGAATGCCTGTGTTCATGTTGGACTCTTCTTGGTTCTATCAGAGAGCCTCTCCAAAAGCTTTCAGACAGGATCCCCCTGTGTCTCCTCCTCCTTCATTCTCCCTCTCCACCTCTCCTTCATTCTCCCTCTCCACCTCTCTGTCATTCTCCCTCTCCACCTCTCCTTGCTTCCTTTTCATTTTCCATATTCTGTGTGTGTGTCTGTCTGTGGGTAGGTGTGTGTGTCTCTGTGTGTGGGCATGTGAGTTGTCTGTGTGTGCGTGTGTGTGTGTGTGTGTGTGTGTGTGTGTGTGTGTGTGTGTGTGTGTGTGTGTGTGTGTGTGTGTAGGGGAACCAACTTGGAAAATAATATTGTGCTGATCTGTACTACTTGGGAGAATGTGAAATGTATACCCAAACACCCCAGACCTTAGTTTGGTTACACAGGAGCCACTGCTAGGGAGGTTCTGGGCAGTTCTAGGCATTTCTGGGAGGTTCTGGATAGTTCTGGGTGGTTCTGGTTCACTTGGCTTGTCCGTTGGAACAGTGGTCAGGGAGTGGGAGAGTGTACTGAAGGTGCATGCAGAGCCTCAGCAGCTGTAGGTACGTTCAGACACAGGTAGATAAATCCTGTAATGTCGTTCAGGCATTCAGACTGCAGAAGATGACAGAGTGAAGGTCTCTGGTTCTCTAGTCCGGGACTGCACTCTGCTTTATGTGTTACATGTTAATTCTCCACTGTCCTTATCTGATCCTGTGAATCTCTCTCTCTCTCTCTCTCTCTCTCTCTCTCTCTCTCTCTCACACACACACACACACACACACACACACACACACACATTCCCTCCATTTTCTCTCTCCCTCCAACATCTTTGTCCATTTCTGCTCTGGGTTTCTTTTCCATCATTCCTCCTCTCACTCGTCCTGTCTCAGGTCACTCCCGTATCTATTAAGAGGTTTTATAGAGAGTTTCTGATGTTCTAGACGTACATGTGAAACCATGGCTGGAGTGTCATCCCTCCTGTCAGCTCCTGCTCACAGGGATGCTGTGCCATCAGGCTCCTCTTGTTCCCCATGTGGGTATCACAATAGCAACGTTTTATAAACACTAACAGAACTGGCACACTAACAGAAACGGCGTGGTAACAGTGCAAGAGGAGATGGAGAATACTGTAGCTGTGACGACTGCCACTGTGAACTGGGAACATTCAGAGGGGACTTGGTTATCGATTCTTCACTTTGTGTGTCTGTGCGTCCCCGCCTCCTCTCTCTGACTTCCCGCCTCCTGACTCTCCGCCCCCCCTCTCTGACTCTCCGCCCCCCCTCTCTCTGACTCTTCGCCCCCCCTCTCTCTGACTCTTCGCCCCCCCTCTCTCTGACTCTCCGCCCCCCCTCTCTCTGACTCTCCGCCCCCCCTCTCACTCATTCTCCGCCGCCCCCTGACTCCCCGCCCCCTCTCTCTGACTCCCCGCCCCCCCCTCTCTCTGACTCTCCGCCCCCCCCCTCTCTCTGACTCTCCGCCCCCCCCTCTCTCTGACTCTCCGCCCCCCCCCTCTCTCTGACTCTCCGCCCCCCCCTCTCTCTGACTCTCCGCCCCCTCTCTCTGAGTTTTGCTCAGGATATTGGAAGAATAAGAAGAACTGAAGTAAATCAGATGTTTTTTAAATACCATTTTAGATGGTAGACCTTCTTTAATTTCCCAGGCCTCTGCCACAGGCATCTCTATAGTGCCTAGAAGTGGTCTTCTGCATGCTCAAAGCAAATGACTGGATCTTCCATTCATCATCTATAATATGAGCTGTCACACCAAGATAATCCTTGTTGCTAACAGAGGTCCAGTGATCCCCAGTCAGAGCCACATTTGTGGCGCTCTTCACAATAACCTGTTTTACTTCCCTTTCCTCATCATACAGCTGCTAGATTTTCTTCGACATTGTCTTCCTGAACGGCAGCTCGTAACTTGCATCAGCTGACGCAGCAGCGCTTCTTGTAAAGTCTGGATTATACTTTTGCGAGTGCGCGAACGTCCGTGAACGGCAGAGCCGTTTAAACTTGCCGCATTTTACTTAAGCCTTCGACCACAGAGAGCGGTCTACAGTCCACAGCAATCCATCTCGCCAGTGAATTGGTCAATTTGACGTGGACTTTGACATTTTGTTTCTTAATTTGAACCCCGACATGTGGTCGAGTGTTGACTGGCGACACTGTTTGCTCGTACTAGGAATACATTTAGCAGCTAAGTTATCATTACTGACCTGCGCGTTAGCCGCAACATGTTTTGCGTTGAGGTGGTAATGAAGGGTGGAAGTGCTCCTGTGATAAGCGAACTCCTTCCTACATAAAGTGCAAATAACACTATTTTTGTTTGTACTTCCATCCAAGTTTCTTATATTTAAATTTCCCATCCACCAGCGTAGCCTCTTCAGTCATCTCCATCATGATCTTATTGTGCGTCCATATAATCTGTGTGTCTGGAACTTGTGCACTGAGAAACATTCCATGATGCAAAAGTGTCTCGTGCTAAAAAATATGTAGTTCATTATTTTCGCTTAATGAATTAATTGAAATTAACGCGTTAAAGTCCCACCACTAGTTTATTTGTGACGCTGTAGTGTTTAGCGGGGAAGCTGTGGTGTTTAGCGGCGGAGCTGTGGTGTTTATTGTGATACTGTGGTGTTTATTTGTGGCGCTGTGGTGTATAGCGGTGAAACTGTGGTGTTTAGCGGTGAAGCTGTGGTGTTTAGCGGTGAAGCTGTGGTGTTTAGCGGTGAAGCTGTGGTGTTTAGCGGTGAAGCTGAGAGAGAGAGAGTGTGTGTGTGTGGTGTTTAGTTCCCAAGGAGACCATGTGCTTAGTCTCATAGAATTAGTATTTGGCCTCTATGAAGCTGATCCCTTAGTAATCAGCACAGCACAGACAGACCCAATACAGACCAACCCAGCACAGACAGACCCAATACAGACCATCCCAGCACAGACCCAATACAGACCAACCCAACACACAGACCCAATACAGACCAACCCAACACACAGACCCAATACAGACCAACCCAGCATAGATCCAATACAGACCAACCCAGCATAGACCAACCCAACACAGACCCAATACAGACCAACCCAGCACAGACCCAATACAGACCAACCCAGCATAGACCAACCCAACACAGACCCAATACAGACCAACACAGCACAGACCCAATACAGACCAACCCAGCATAGACCCAATACAGGCCAACCCAACACAGACAGTCACATCTCACAATCTGCTGCAGCCTCTCACACAGACCAATTAGGATCTAGTTGAGGACAGCTGTCCTCAACACACAATCTCGGTTAGCACGCATGTAACAGAGAGCACACTGTAACAGAGAGCACACCTGTAACAGAGAGCACACCTGTAACAGAGAGCACACCTGTAACAGAGAGCACACCTGTTGCCTTTCTGCCACTAAGACCAGTAACAGCCCAGCTGGGACCTGATCAGGTCTGCCAGAGTCAGCACATACCAGTCCACACACTGGCCTCCACACAGGAAGGTGTCACATTCCAGAAAACTACAACTCCCATGAGCCCTGCAATTGCTCTGGCTCTGGGTCCAGAACCCCAGAATCACTTGGCAACAGAAAGTGTACAGGAAGAGCATGCAGGCTGGAAGGAAGTGTTAGAGGGAGTGGGGTGTGTATGTGTGTGTGTGTGCGTGTGTGTGTGTGTGTGTGCGTGTGTGTGTGTGTGTGTGTGTGTGTGTGTGTGTGTGTGTGTGTGTGTGTGTGTGTGTGTGTGTGTGTGTGTACGCACTCACCCTGATGACACTAAGATGGATGAAAGGAAAATCCACTGGGATTTTTTTATAAATTCCTCTGCCTGTGTGTGGTTCACTAGGCCGTTCTGTGTGTGTGTGTGTGTGTGTGTGTGTGTGTGTGTGCTCCTTGTCACAGTATGAATGTCCACAGAAATGTGAAACTCTCAGCAGATGGCCCAGCATTTGGCTCCATTTAGCCAGTTCAGAAACCACTCAGCACATCTCTCTTCTCACACACACACACACGGACGCACACGGACACACATGTACGCATGCATGCAAACACACACTTTAAACTGACCCCATGTGTTAAGCTGGAATTAGATAAAAATTGTTTGCATCTCTCCCTTGCAGAGCTCCACATCTCTCCCCATCCCTCTCTCCATCTCTTTCCATCTCTCCCCATCCCTTTCTCCATCTCTTTCCATATCTCCCCATCCCTCTCTCCATCTCTTTCCATCTCTCCCCATCCCTTTCTCCATCTCTTTCCATCTCTCCCCATCCCTTTCTCCATCTCTTTCCATCTCTCCCCATCCCTCTCTCCATCTCTTTCCATCTCTCCCCATCCCTCTCTCCATCTCTTTCCATATCTCTGTCTCTTTTGCTCTGTTTCTGAGGGATGGACAAACACTTTGTTCTTCCTGCAGTTCCAAGCTTAGGCCATCTTTCTCTCTTCCCATTTCTCCCTCTCTCTCTCTCTCTCTCTCTCTCTCTCTTTCTCTCTTTTCCACCCTGTATCTTCTCCCTCATTTTCTCCATTAGCAGTTCTGATGTGTAAATGAAGTCAGTGCTAACAGCACCACCATCATCACCACAGTGATGGTGTTCATCACTCTCACACACACACACACACACACACACACACACACACACACACACACACACACACCAGTGGGAGTGAAAGGCTGCTCGTCATCGCCCATCCTCATCCTCAGGGCCCCTTACGCTGCTACCAGGACTCTTAAGGTTTCGATTATTCACTTTTAAAGCAAAGCCTGTCTCCCTCACACACACACACGTACACACACAGGTACACACACACACACACGCACACGTACACACACACTCACACACTCACACCCTCATATGTGCGCACACACATGCACACACACACACAATTCTCCAGCAACCAGACACATTGATTTTGTTAATTTTCAGGACATGAGGTCATGTGTTATGTATAAGAGCTATGCACTATGTGTCATATAACAGCTATGCACTATATGTACATACCTGTAATTTCCTGTGTATCATAATTTCCTTGAAACCTCCTAAAGGGGTCAATAAAGTATAAATCAATCAATCATTCAATGTGTATCTTTTATAACAGCTATGCACTACAACAAAATCTTCCCCTCACTCTAGCCCTCACATTACTAAACCCCTCCTCTCACTACCTCCCACATCACTAAACCCCTCCTCCCACATCACTAAACCCCTCCTCCCACATCACTAAACCCCTCCTCCTACATCACTAAACCCCTCCTTCCACATCACTAAGCCCCTCCTCCCACATCACTAAGCCCCTCCTCCCACATCACTAAGCCCCTCCTCCCACATCACTAAGCCCCTCCTCCCACATCACTAAACCCCTCCTCCTACATCACTAAACTCCTCCTCCCACATCACTAAACCCCTCCTCCTACATCACTAAACCCCTCCCTGAGAGAGATACAGACAGGAAGGATAGAAGACAGAGAGAGGGATAGAGCCAGAGAGACAGAGACAGACAGACAGAGAGAGAGAGAGAGAGAGAGAGAGAGAGAGAGAGAGGGAGGAGCGGGAGGAGAGTTCACATGATACAAAATCCTTGTATGTGTGGGTCACATGCTTTCATGATTACGTATCGCCTGCATGGAGGAGTGATAATAGCCACACTGCTGCTAATACATTCAGGGTGTGTGTGTGTGTGTGTGGGTGTGTGTGTGTGTATGTGTGTGTGCGTGGGTGTATATGTGTGTGCGCACATGTGTTTGTGTGTGTATGTGCGCAAATGTTTGTACACCATAAACACCACACATACAAGCCCAAAATCCACTCACACACAGACACCATAAACACCACACATACAAGCCCAACATCCACACACACACACACACACACACACACACACACACACACACACACACACACACACCATAAACACCACACATACAAGCCCAACATCCACACACACACAGACACCATAAACACCACACATACAAGCCCAACATACACTCACACACAGACACCATAAACACCACATATACAAGCCCAACACTCACTCACACACAGACACCCTAAACACCACACATACAAGCCCAACATCCACTCACACACAAACACCACATATACAAGCCCAACATCCACTCACACACAGACACCATAAAACACCACACATACAAGCCCAACATCCACTCACACACAGACACCATAAACACCACACATACAAGCCCAACATCCACTCACACACAGACACCATAAACACCACACATACAAGCCCAACATCCACACACAGACAGACACCATAAACACCACACATACAAGCCCAACATCCACTCACACACAGACACCATAAACACCACACATACAAGCCCAACATCCACACACAGACAGACACCATAAACACCACACATACAAGCCCAACATCCACTCACACACAGACACCATAAACACCACACATACAAGCCCAACATCCACACACAGACACCATAAACACCACACATACAAGCCCAACATCCACACACAGACACCATAAACACCACACATACAAGCCCAACACTCACACACAGACACCATAAACACCACATATACAAGCCCAACACTCACACACAAACACCACACATACAAGCCCAACATCCACTCACACACAGACACCATAAACACCACACATACAAGCCCAACATCCACTCACACACAAACACCACATATACAAGCCCAACATGCACTCACACACAGACACCATAAAACACCACACATACAAGCCCAACATCCACTCACACACAGACACCATAAAACACCACACATACAAGCCCAACATCCACTCACACACAGACACCATAAACACCACACATACAAGCCCAACATCCACACACAGACAGACACCATAAACACCACACATACAAGCCCAACATCCACTCACACACAGACACCATAAACACCACACATACAAGCCCAACATCCACACACAGACAGACACCATAAACACCACACATACAAGCCCAACATCCACTCACACACAGACACCATAAACACCACACATACAAGCCCAACATCCACACACAGACACCATAAACACCACACATACAAGCCCAACATCCACACACAGACACCATAAACACCACACATACAAGCCCAACACTCACACACAGACACCATAAACACCACACATACAAGCCCAACACTCACACACAAACACCACACATACAAGCCCAACATCCACTCACACACAGACACCATAAACACCACACATACAAGCCCAACATCCACTCACACACAGACACCATAAACACCACACATACAAGCCCAACATCCACTCACACACAGACACCATAAACACCACACATACAAGCCCAACATCCACTCACACACAGACACCATAAACACCACACATACAAGCCCAACATCCACTCACACACAGACACCATAAACACCATTCTCTCTCTCTATCAGCATAAATACTCACTCACCACTGCACAACATCACCCACTACAGCAACATTGTACACAACATTGCCAACACCACCCACAATTGTAAAGAAAGTGAGACAGAAACAGAGAGTGGGAGAGACAAAGAACATTTGTCTGGGACAGGAGAGACACAAATAGAATAACAGGGAAAAAAGACAGACAGATAGACAGACAGTCACACAGACAGTCAGACAGTTAGTGCAGATAAAGAAAGCTGGAACATAAAGAAAGACAAGCCAGGAGAAGAAAGGAGAGAGGAACAGAAGCCCTTTGAAGGCCCTTCAAACCTGCATACCCTGAAGGCATGCCAGGAAGGCCTGAGAAGGCTGTCTCCCCCTTAATTACAGAGACCAGGGCAGACTGTGTGTGTGTGTGTGTGTGTGTGTGTGTGTGTGTGTGTGTGTGTGTAGGAGGTGGTGTCTGAGGAGGGGAGAAGTCAGACATGTGTGGGATAAAGGGTTCTCAGTCACATGTAGGAAGATCTTCTCATGTATTATGGAATACATGTGAACCCCTTGGGGTATATGTCTGTGTGTGTGTGTGTGTGTGTGTGTGTGTGTGTGTGTGTGTGTGTGTGTGTGTGTGTGTGTGTGTGTGTGTGTGTGTGTGTGTGTGTGTGTGTACTCATGCAAAGGAAGATGGGGAATTGTCTTGGAGCAATTTGCCTTAAGCCAAAATCCATGTGAAGAACACATGAATTAATAACCTTATGTGCATCAGATGTGTGCGTGCATGTGTGTGTGTGCATGTGTGTGTGTGCATGTGTGTGTGTGCGAGAAAGTGAGTGAGTTAGAGAGACAGAAAGACAGATGTGTGTGGTCATGCATGCATGTGTGTGTCTGAAAGTGAGTGGGTTAGAGAGGAAAAGGGACAGGT
Source organism: Brachyhypopomus gauderio (assembly GCF_052324685.1). Lineage (NCBI taxonomy): Eukaryota > Metazoa > Chordata > Actinopteri > Gymnotiformes > Hypopomidae > Brachyhypopomus > Brachyhypopomus gauderio. The sequence continues at coordinate 1,905,062 of NC_135224.1, forward strand.
GTGTGTGTGTGTGTGTGTGTGTGTGTGTGTGTGTGTGTGTGTATGCTCTGCAGACACAGAATGAAGATTAACGCTCATTAAACACAAACACATACAGTGTTCGATTCAGTCCAGTCTGGTGCACACTGAGAGAGAGAGAGAGAGAGAGAAAGAGAGAGACTACACCCTCCTCCACCTCCATCTCCTCCAACTACACCCTCCTCCATCTCCTCCAACTACACCCTCCTCCATCTCCTCTAACTAACTGATTATACTACTGTTAAGTTTGGCCCAGTCTGATTATGTCAATGTTAAGTTAGGCCCAGTCTGATTATACTACTGTTAAGTTAGGCCCAGTCTGATTATGTAACTGTTCATTTAGGCTCAGTCTGGTTATACTACTGTTAAGTCAGGCCCTGTCTGATTATACTACTAGTAAGTTAGGCCCAGTCTGATTATGTACCTGTTAACTTAGATCCAGTCTGATTATACTACAGTAAAGTCAGGCCCAATCTGATTATGTAACTGTAAAGTTAGGTGTGATTATACTACTGTTAAGTTAGGCCCAGTCTGATTATGTACTTGTTAAGTTAGGTCCAGTCTGATTATACTACAGTAAAGTCAGGCCCAATCTGATTATGCTACTGCCTAGATAGGCCCAGTCCGATTTTGTCACAGCTGCTGACTCCTGTTTACCTGCTGCTTGCACTAATCACAGATGTGAGTATCGGACCATTTAAGCTTTGGTTGGGTTTTTGACAGAGATTCGGTTTGACTTAAACATGGACTCTTCAGAGCTGAGTGGGAGAAAGAGACCCAGTAGTGGCAGCAATGAGTCGGACTGTCACGCATGATTAGCTGAGACCTCCTGTGTGGTAGAGGAAACATAGCACTGTTGCTAAACAACACTCACACACACACACACACACACACACACACACACACACACACACACACACACACACACTCATTATTGATCAGTGCCAACCTGCGGTGGTCTCTTCTCTGGTGACAAGACAAATGGGTCAATAAAAGAGACAGAAACACAGAGACAGTCAGGAACAAAGAGTGAACATATGTGTGTGTGTGTGTGTGTGTGTGTGTGTGTGTGTGTGTTAGAGGTGTCTGGGAGAACAGCACTTTGTCTGCCACACACAGTCACCACTTCATCTGTTTCCGGTGTACCAAACCCTTCAATACTGTTACGTCTCATCTCACTTCTCTTCATGAGATGAGCGTTTCTCAAGTGGCTTTTAAATTAGCAGAAATGTGTAAACTCATGCTGAGCTCATACTGACTCATTTATACATCAGTATTTCCACCGTTCCTGAGGTGAAGTTCATCACTGCTCTGCCTGACTGGGCACAGATACACAAACACTCACGAGACCTTACAGCACACTGAGTATGTGTGTGTGTGTGTGTGTGTGTGTGTGTGTGTGTGTGTGTGTGTGTGTGTGTGTGTGTGTGTGTGTGTGTGTGTGTGTGTGTGTGTGTGTGTGTGGGGTGGCCAACGCGGTCATCTGCCTCACGTAGACACAGTTACACCCTCTACACCCTTTACCTATACCCTCTATACCAGGGGTCAGCAACCTATGGCACTCACTTTCGCGAGTGACCGTAGCGCGCGAACCTGCGTGAGTGGCGGAGGTGTTTATACTTGGCGATCGATCGCGATATAATACTTAATTTGTGTCCATTTACACCTCCCCTCCACTAACAATTTACACTCGCCACCCCCCGTCAACAATTTAAACTCGCTACCCCCCCTCCCCCGCTCGAATTTTCTTTGTTGATAGTGGCACACTCATTTACTAGACATGTTAAAGTTGGCACTCATGTTTCAAAGGTTGCCGACCCCTAATCTACACCCTCTACACCTCTACATCCCTACACCCCTACACCCTCTACACATCCACACCCTTACACCACTACCCCTCTATACCCTCTACACCTATACACCCCTACACCCTCTACACATCCACACCCTTACACCACTACCCCTCTATACCCTCTACACCTATACACCCCTACACCCTCTACACATCCACACCCTTACACCACTACCCCTCTATACCCTCTACACCTATACACCCCTACACCCCTACACCCCTACACCCCTACACCCCTACACCCTCTACACCCCTACACCCTCTACACATCCACACCCTTACACCACTACCCCTCTATACCCTCTACGCCTATACACCACTACCCCTCTATACCCTCTATGCCTATACACCATTACCCCTCTATACCCTCTACACCTATACACCCCTACACCCTCTACACCCTCTACACATCCACACCCTTACACCACTACCCCTCTATACCCTCTACGCCTATACACCACTACCCCTCTATACCCTCTACGCCTATACACCACTACCCCTCTATACCCTCTACGCCTATACACCACTACCCCTCTATACCCTCTATGCCTATACACCACTACCCCTCTATACCCTCTACGCCTATACACCTCCACACCCCTATACACCTCCACACCCCTACACCCCCTACACCATCTACGCCTATACACCCCTAAACCCTCTATACCCTCTACGCCTATACACCCCTACACCCTCTATACCCTCTATGCCTATACACCCCTACACCCTCTATACCCTCTATGCCTATACACCCCTACCCCTCTATACCCTCTATGCCTATACACCCCTACCCCTCTATACCCTCTATGCCTATACACCACTACCCCTCTATACCCTCTACGCCTATACACCACTACCCCTCTATACCCTCTACGCCTATACACCACTACCCCTCTATACCCTCTACGCCTATACACCACTACCCCTCTATACCCTCTACGCCTATACACCTCCACACCCCTATACACCTCCACACCCCTATACACCTCCACACCCCTATACACCTCCACACCCCTACACCCCCTACACCATCTACGCCTATACACCCCTAAACCCTCTATACCCTCTACGCCTATACACCCCTACACCCTCTATACCCTCTATGCCTATACACCCCTACCCCTCTATACCCTCTATGCCTATACACCACTACCCCTCTATACCCTCTACCCCTCTATACCACTACCCCTCTATACCCTCTACGCCTATACACCACTACCCCTCTATACCCTCTACGCCTATACACCACTACCCCTCTATACCCTCTACGCCTATACACCACTACCCCTCTATACCCTCTACGCCTATACACCACTACCCCTCTATACCCTCTACGCCTATACACCTCCACACCCCTATACACCTCCACACCCCTATACACCTCCACACCCCTACACCCATACACCTCCACACCCATACACCTCCACACCCATACACCTCCACACCCATACACCTCCACACCCTCCACACCCATACACCTCCACACCTATACACCTCCACACCCTCCACACCCTCCACACCCTCCACACCTCCACACCCTCCACACCCTCCACACCCTCCACACCCATACACCTCCACACCCTCCACACCCATACACCTCCACACCCTCCACACCCTCCACACCCTCCACACCCATACACCCGGCTCCCTGAGAATACTCTGGCCACCTTCACCAACAACATGACAGATAAACTGTGGATGAGAGGGAGGATATACACTCAACTACTGGAGGAGTGTAATGAGGAGGTAATTGGATGACTTTAATGGTGTTATGATGATAATGAATTAGAATCCAGGAGCTGCTTCTGAGAGGAGATGAGAGGAAGGACCAGCAGAAACCTGGCAGTGTATCAAACAGCATCTCTGCCAATAACACACACACACACACACACACACACACACACACACACACACACACACACACACACACACACACACACACACATCAACACAAACACACACACACATACACAGATCCACACACACACGCACACACAGATCCACACACACACACACACACCAACACAAACACACACACACACACACGCACGCGCACACACAGATCAACACACGCACGCGCACACACAGATCAACACACACACACACAGATCAACACACACACACACAGATCAACACACACACACACAGATCCACACACACGCACACACAGATCCACACACACACAGATCCACACACACACAGATCCACACACACAGATCCACACACACACACACACACACACACACACACAGAGACCAACACAAACACATACACAGATCCACACACACAGATCCACACACACATACACAGATCCACACACACACACACACACACAGATCCACACACACACACACACACAGATCCACACACACACACACACACACACACACACACACACACACACACACAGACCAACACAAACACACACAGACCCATACACACACACAGACCCACACACACAAATACATGAACACCTGACCCTAACTCTAACTCTAACTCTAACACCCTCTCTCAGTGAACATGTCCAACCTCATTGTCCTTTCTCTTTTGTAATGCACTACCTGGTGCACAGATCCAGGGTTCATATGGAGCATTGTGTGTTGTATTCCACCACCCACCCAAACGAACGCAGAAAATTAATAACTCACTCACATCAACAAACTAACAAAGCCTTTGGGAAAAACATATGAATTCATATACATGCAGCTAAATTCTTCACCCAGAAGCCTCTTCTGGTCCTTTAAGCTCCTCAGACCCTTCTCACCACCTTCCTACCAATCACCTCAGCAATCCCCTACAACAAGCATCTACACGTCTCCATCTACACGTCTCCATCTACACGTCTCCATCTACACCCCACATCACAGCTGTCCCAGCACAGCTCTGGCCAGTAGTGGTCAACACTAATGAGCTAACAAAACACACAAATTAGCACACAGTGCCAAAAGTCTCGCATGTGTGGCTAATTAAGGAATGACTCATCAGGAATGTCAATTACAGGAGCATCCTGCTGGTGTTACACCCCTCGGGGGGGGGGGGGCTTGACGCTTTCAGCACGCACACGGAGGTTGGTGCTGTTTGACTGGCACTTGAAGAGTGCTCCGGTGTTAGCAAGGTTACCGCTAATTGTCTGCATGGCTCGAAGATAACAGCAAAAACAACAAATTAGCATAAATGTTAAGTGTGGATTATTAGCATAAATGTTAAGTGTGGATTAACTTTTAACTGACTGAGTTCTGCTGCAAATGAGAGTGTGTTATGTTGACAATAACAAACATGGAAAACAAACGACCCAATCACATTACAGATAAATGAAGCACAGGGATTCAGCACGATAAAGAATGATCACGTATATTCTATCACTAATAATGTACAGTAGTAATGAAGAGATGGTGTGTGAGGCAGGAATACACACAGACTCCATCATTTACTTTCCTCACACCATACGAGCCTTGGCCATGCACAGCATTTATCAGTGATTCACCAGAAACGCCTGCAACAAGGTTAATGCTAACGAGGCTACGCTAACAAGGCTCTGCTAATGAGGCTTTGCTAACAAGTCTCTGCTAACAAGGCTTGTGCTAACATGGCTATGCTAACAACAGTTGGGCTAATGGGGCTATGCTAAGGAGACTTGAATTAATGAAGCAAAGCTGTGTTAATGAGGTAAATGGTGTTGGGGGGGGGGGGGGGTCACATGGTCTCATTTGAGTGAGAATAAGCAACTGTTCCTTTACTGTTTAAAGATGCCCATGTCAACTGCACAGATTGGTCATTAGCAGGACAAGAGAGAAGGGTGGAGAGGGTGTAGTTGAGAGTGGAGGGTGGAGAGGGTGTAGTTGAGAGTGGAGGGTGGAGAGGGTGTAGTTGAGAGTGGAGGGTGGAGAGGGTGTAGTTGAGAGTGGAGGGTGGAGAGGGTGTAGTTGAGAGTGGAGGGTGGAGAGGGTGTAGTTGAGAGTGGAGGGTGGAGAGGGTGTAGTTGAGAGTGGAGGGTGGAGAGGGTGTAGTTGAGAGTGGAGGGTGGAGAGGGTGTAGTTGAGAGTGGAGGGTGGAGAGGGTGTAGTTGAGAGTGGAGGGTGGAGAGGGTGTAGTTGAGAGTGGAGGGTGGAGAGGGTGTAGTTGAGAGTGGAGGGTGGAGAGGGTGTAGTTGAGAGTGGAGGGTGGAGAGGGTGTAGTTGAGAGAGAAGGGTGGAGAGGGTGTAGTTGAGAGTGGAGGGTGGAGAGGGTGTAGTTGAGAGTGGAGGGTGGAGAGGGTGTAGTTGAGAGTGGAGGGTGGAGAGGGTGTAGTTGGGTGTAGTTTGTGTGCTCCATACCCAGAGAGCACACAAACTTACTGAGAAATGTGTGATGATAAAGTAGGAATGAACCAAACCTGCTTAAAGCATTTCAGACTGTACATGAATACACCTTGTTATTAACAGCGTTGTTCCACCGACCTGATCCCTTATAACAAGGCATCCAGCAAGCATGTATCAAAGTGACCTGCAGGAGTGAAGTGCTCACAGCATGGTGCACAGAACTGAAACATCACGCCCTCCTCAGCAGGACCAGGACCGCGTGAATGAATCCGTCAGGACCAATAACTGATGAACTGTTTCCAAACAGGCAAGAGGAAGACACAGCAGCCCTTACCTCCAGAGGGAGCTCTCGAGCACCTTGGTTGAATCCGCGTGGTAGTATTTGGTCAAGATCAAGATGACCTGTACGGAAAGAGAAACACGTTCAGTTAAACCTCCTCACAGACACCTTCATCTAGTGCGTCATGGCAGTCGTTTTACAAATGTTATTTTGGATAATTTTTGTCTTTTCATTTAATAATGTCCATCCCCAGTACAACATTCCACTGACTGGTTTGAGTCTCTCTCTCTCACACACACACACACACACAAATGTTCAAACAACTCACACCTCTCACAGACTCAAGTGTATCAAATATAATCCCAGTTTCAGCAAAGCTACATGGTGATTTGTCTCAGAGGTAAAGTGTTATATTTAGAAGGACATTGTTCAAACACACAGACACTGTCTCAACGGTACTGACAAACATAAACACATGCACACACCACACACACACACACACACACACAGCTGTCACTTTTACATCAAATTTATACACACCTACTTTCAAGTACAATCAAACACAGACAGTAACAAGTACAGTGAATAAACCCTTTCAAACATAAACCCTGAGTAGCGAAACGTCCAGACTACATTTGAACTCTCAAATGCTCTGAAGACAACTCTGCATTTATGGGGACTTACAGAATTACTGTCTACACATGTCCCCTGGTCATGACCTCTCTACACATGTCCCCTGGTCATGACCTCTCTACACATGTCCCCTGGTCATGAGCTCTCTACACATGTCCCCTGGTCATGAGCTCTCTACACATGTCCCCTGGTCATGAGCTCTCTACACATGTCCCCTGGTTATGACCTCTTTCACATGTCCCCTGGTCTTGACCAGGGGACATGTGTAGAGAGGGTTAGGGACATGTCCTCTCGACACATGTCCCTACGTCATATATCAGTGTTTCAGGTGCATTCAGTCTTAAAAAATAAAAATAAAAACAATGTTTTCAAATTAAAAACATAAATGTCCCAAAGCAGAGAGCAGACCAAGTGCAGCGTGATGGCAGCTATGTATAGCACAAAGCAACTGTGCAGGAATGTTGCTAGGGAAGCAATCTCAGAACCATGTTGCCCTCTTGCCCTTGTGCTGCCCCCTAGGGGCCTGGCAGGACAGTGCAGCTCAATTGGCATTTCAGACAAAGCTGCTTTTGACAGAGCAGAGCCAGGCTCTCACGGGAAGAGCACAACTCATCACCCTGACTCAAAAAAGACCGCAGCAGTACACACACGAGCTGGGAAAGCTGTTCAGGAACACACACACACACACACACACACACACACACACACACATACACACACACACACCCCCTTTCAAACATACATACACAAACGAATACACACTTTCCATCACATTCTTTCTATCGATTTTTTTTACTGACTTTTAAAAGATCTTAAAATTTTTCTTACAATTCACATGTGGCTCTCAGCATTCCAAAATTAACTCTCTAGCCCAAAACAGAGCGGCTGCCAAGCAGCAGAGACCCGACTCGTTTCCTCACGAAAGCGTTTGCCAAGGCCGATAAACATCGCGATCATTCTGGAGTGTTTCTGCAGACGGGATGCGGAGAACACATTCCTGTAGATCACCACTACACAGCTGCTGTCAGACTCTGTGTCTCTCTACGGACGGAAGGAATTCAGAACGTCTGCGGAGAGAGAGAACAACTCTCCGGTCTGGTCGATCCCACCACACCCTGAGTCACCGGTGACCTCCGACCTGCAGGACCAACACCCTGGACATGTCTGTGTTCTCGCTCGTCCTGCTGCCCTTCTGGGTCCTGATCTGATGGAGGGCGTCATGGAGCAGGACACTTCTGGATGGGGTGGATGGGGACGCAGTGCTAGTAAACCACTGTGGACCTTATCCAGATATGTCTCTCCCCCCATGCCTTCTCTCTCTGACTCATTAATATTCAGTCCAGGATTTGTTTATTTTTTTAATTTATTTCGGGGGAGGTGTGATCGCATCCCTGCCTGACCGGCTCTGTCTGGAAAAGTCCAAATTCTGGCTGTGACTGGATTCATTTGGCTCCTCGCTGTATGGATCTTTCTGGAGGCGGCAAGGTCAGAGGTCAGCCTGTAGGGGAAAGACATTTCTCTAGCAGTGGTCCAGCCATCAATCACCCCGAGGCAGGCGGCATGGGAACAGTTGCCATGGCACAGGGATGCGGCAAACCCATCCACCCATCCAATACCCTCGTGTCCCTCGGGGGTAAGAGAGTTGAGACCCCGATTTCACACACACCTGCACCTGAAACCAGGCCCGTTGACAGTCTTGCTAGGGCCCGGGACAAGAAAGTTTAATGTGCCCCCCCCTTCCCCCGGCGCACGTCATTTGAATTTCGTCATTTGACAATCCTTCTGTTAGGTTATATAGTATATAATATAGCCACACATCAAAGCTGTTTCTGACAGCTGACTGGTTTATATTTGACGCGTCGCGAGCGGCGCGAGGGTTCGCGCGAAAATGACGTAATCGCAGTGGCACCGCCCGTGTGCGAGGGCCTCGCGCGCTGTCCATTCGCGAGGTCGTGCACCTCTTGACTTTTGTAACTTCGCGCGCGACGTGCTTCAGCGCAATGAACAAAGTCATGTTTGCAGGGTTCATACACCTTTATAATGTGGAATTAAATCACTTGTACTTCACTTTAAAGGTCCATTTCAATAATTTCCAGCACGTTAAACTTAATAAAGTTAAATATTTATACATATACTCGAAATAATTCGCTTTTTATCACATTATTTAATGGTTGTTTATTTTCAAAACGCCCAATCTTAACGTCTTCACGAGAACTGTTCAGTCAGACAGCTATTTGTTGTGAAACGAAGTAGTTACAATTTCAAGCATTTTCAAGTACTTTAGCCTAAATTCCAGCACTTTTCAAACCTGGAACACAATGCAACATTAAAATTCGTCAGGTAAATGTTTTCCTTTCTTTTCTGCGCTCCAGATTTCTGTATTTACTTTAACTATGCACCACTGTATTTCCCGCTGTTGTGCGGGTACCAGCCGGTTACGGTCGGCGCTGGATCAAACCATTTTCAGTGGGATGCGGGGGTGTATGCACTTAATGGAAAATATGCAGATAGGTAAAAAAAACATATATATTTTAGCCATTGAGTTTATTTTGAGTACAGAATTTTATATTAATGAAAGATTTCAAGATTATTTAAAAATTATAGACTTTAAATAAAAAATAAATTGCTGGGCTCTTTGATGGGGCCCGGGACAACAGACCCGGTTGTCCCCCCCTGTCGACGGGGCTGCCTGAAACTGTCAAGCTACACCACGAGCTCCATGAGCACTCCTCCATCACTCTGGAAATCCATCACTCCATCACTCCTCTATGTCTCCATCACCCCATCACTCCTCCATCTCTCAGGAAACACCACCAGCTCTGTCCAAACATTCAATTTCAAATGAATAAATCATGTCAAACAGGTCAAAAAGATATTTTTATGGAATGATATTTCACATTATTAATTCAAAGAAACAGAAGTAATGACCTATGACCTATGGATATCATCTTGTCCATGTTTTGTCTCAGTCACCAAATACAGTATGATCACTGCATCACATGACCTGACAAGCCAAATATTCCTGTTTTTACCCCATTTCTGCATTCTGGTCATGAAACACGTATGGCACAGATTTCTTCTCCAGTATCCCTAACCCTAACACTAACACTGTCCACGCCTGCTGAACAGGTCATCACACCTGTTACTGGGGTCAGGTGTCCACGCCTGCTGAACACGTCATCACACCTGTTACTGGGGTCAGGTGTCCACGCCTGCTGAACACGTCATCACACCTGTTACTGGGGTCAGGTGTCCACGCCTGTCTCTGTTTGCATATCTCTCCTCATCTATTCCTGATTTGAATAATTCTTGTCTAAGAGGTTAAATCTTATTGGCCAACTGTCTACATATTAGCCCCGCCTCCACCATATGGTTTACATGTTCCACCTGAGCCGCCTCCCTCCTGTGCTGTGTTCCAGTAAAATAAGCTCCTCCCACACATGCCCAGCTGTTCTCCCTGGTCATTACAGCATGCCAAGAAAAACATAGAAATTACTGTGTTGCGAATGCCTTGTTTAATACATGTTAATTACATATGTTAATAATGTATGTTAATAACGTATGTTAACATTTTTATCAAAGCTGGTGAATCTTTTTAGTGTGGTTGAGAGGAGAGTGAGGAGTGTTGAAGAATGAGTGAGTGTGTGGAGTCTGGATTCACTCACACACACACACACACACACACACACACACACACACACACACACTCACACACACTCACACACACACACTCACACACACACACTCACACACACACACTCTCTCACACACACTCACACACACACTCACACACACACTCACACACACACTCACACACACACTCACACACACACTCACACACACACTCACACACACACTCACACACACTCACACACACTCACACACACTCACACACACTCACACACACTCACACAGGTGTATGATATCAGTAGACAGTCCTGCAGTGTGACTTTGGCAGACAGAAGCAGGTTGATAAGGGTTTCGTGTCACTGGAACAGTGAAAGTTTAATCCTGACCTAGATGGTAGAGATACTGAACTGATCGACTGGTCTATCCTAATCTATCCTAATCTATCCTAATCTATCCTAATCCAGTCAACTGAGCTCTCAGTTCTTACAAACTCAGACAGATCAATTACACATATATTGATCAGCCTTCTACACATCGATCAGGTACATATTGATCAGAGATGCAGTAGACTGCAGCGTTATGACTGAAGCCGGTTGAATCTGATTAATTCATTGATAGGTGTGTTCATGGATAAAGCTGGTCAAAAGGAGCTGGTGAAGTGAAAGTGTGTTTGTGTTTATGTTCCTGTGTGTGACACACCATCCTTCACCCTCTATGTGGCATCTGCCTACATGTGCACAAAACAAAGAGCTATGGTATTACACTTACAGCCCAAGTCATGATAAACTACAATCACAATATAACAAAGGGATTATATTTACTTTTACTTTAAAGAAAACAAGCGGCAGTATGAAGGAAGTGTGTGTCCCAGCGAGACGTCAGCGTGTGGAGACACCTCTGCACACACAACGCCTGTGTGTGGGAGAAGGGACGTCTAAACACTGCTGCACATCCCCCACACATCAACACGCATGAGGGTGTATTCCCTCTTCCCCCTCTCTCTCCCCTCGCTCTCTCTCCCTCTTCCTCTCTCTCTCCCCTCGCTCTCTCTCCCTCTTCCTCTCTCTCCCCTCGCTCTCTCTCCCTCTTCCTCTCTCTCTCCCCTCGCTCTCTCTCCCTCTTCCTCTGTCTCTCCATCTCCCTCCCCCCTCTCTCCCTCTTCCTCTCTTTCCATCTCCCTCCCACCTCTCTCTCTCCCTCTCTCTTCCTCTCTCCCTCTCCCCTCCCTCTCTCTCTTCATCTCTCCCTCTCCCCTCCCACTCTCTCCCTTTTTCTCTCTCTCTCCATTTCTCTCTACATCTCCCTCCCCCCTCTCTTCCCTCCCTCTCTCTCTCCCTTCCTCTCTTCATCCCTCTCTCTCTCTCTCTCTCTCTCTCTCTTCCTCTCTCTCTGTGTCTCTCACTATTTAAAAGTGAAAGAGACTGAAAGAGTGACAGATAGAGACAGACAGAAATACAGACAGACAGAATCCATATGTGTCTGAAATCCACACTTCCTGAATAGTCTGTTTGGCTTTGGTGTAATTAAATATGACCATGCTAATGAAATGTCCTGACATGACCCACAACAAAGAGACAGGGAGACAGAGAGACACACAGGCAGTGAGACACACCAGGCTGCCGTCTCCGTGAGGTGGCATCTGTCTCACTGAACAACAGGACAAAATCATGAGAACTGGGGAATGAACTTTGAGCCAGGACACAAAAGCCACCTGAGACGGTACTGAGGGGTGTGTGTATGTGTATGTGTGTGTGTGTGTGTAAGGCTGGTAAGGTCATGTGCTGATATGGATAGCTCTACTGGCAGAGACCTGCTAACAATGCAGGTCTCTCTCTCCCTCTCTCTCCCTCAGTGGACACAGCTGTTTTTGTCATCAGAACAGCTGTCACCTTCAGCTCACACTAATCCTGTTCTTTCATTCATCTCCCTACTCAACTCTCTCTCTCTCTCTCTCCCTCCCTCTCTCTCTCTCTCTCTCCCTCCCTCTCTCCCTCTCCATCCTTTAGTATGCTGTTCCAGACGTGTGTCTCAGTGCTAAGTCTACCTTGTTTGCCATCTGTGCACATATGTTGGTTTGAGCTGGACTCACACTCCGACTCCAAACGTGCCACACCCACACCCCCACTTCACCCCGTCTCCAAATGTCCTGCACCCCCACATCACTCCGTCTCCAAACGTCCCGTACCCACACCCCCACATCACCCCGTCTCCAAACGTCCCGTACCCACACCCCCACATCACTCTGTCTCCAAACGTCCCGCACCCACACCCCCACATCACTCTGTCTCCAAACGTGCCGCACCCACACCCCCACTTCACCCCGTCTCCAAATGTCCCGCACCCCCACATCACTCCGTCTCCAAACGTCCCGTACCCACACCCCCACATCACCCCGTCTCCAAACGTCCCGCACCCACACCCCCACATCACTCCGTCTCCAAACGTCCCGCACCCACACCCCCACATCACCCCGTCTCCAAACGTCCCGCACCCACACCCCCACATCCCGCACTCAAAAAACGCTGTGAGCTTCTCCAGGATTCTAGAATTTTCCGCACAGTTCCAGAACCAGGCTGCTAATGTGAGAGATGAGAAGAACCTATTGTTACATCATAAACACAAGCGGCCGTACCGTGACGCTGTAGTGACAGGGAGGTGTGACACCACTTCAGGAGTTCGAGACTCGACTCGGGCAGGACGTTATTATCAGGCTGCAGTGCTTTCCTGGCTCTACATGGCTGGGATTAGCCGCCTCACCCACTAAGCCAAGCCAGCTCATTAATCATCTCACAGGCTTCCTGCTGTTACACGGCTGTATAGTTTGTTTACATGACAGTTTGTCTTTTCTCACTACAGTGTTTGCCCAGACCCTAATTACTCCTTCCTTTGTCTTTTGGCCATTCAGTCACTCAGAATGGTGTCCCTAACAACCACCTGTTTGCCTCTTACAGACAGTATGTCCCCTACATTATAGGCAGGTGGTATAAGAACAATATCTGGGTGCAGCTACTTCAAGAATTCCATTCAAAATACACTCCCACTCCCACACACACACACACACTCCCACTCCCACACACACACACACACACAGCGGTAGTTTTGAAGGTATTGGAGTATTAAACCCTTGCACTAACACCTCAGACCTGCTCTCAGCACAAACACCACATTGTGTTCCACACCACACAGGCACAGACAGGCATGACCAGTTTCTCTCAATGGGATTTTAACCATTTTTAACCAATCCTAATTACTAAATTACTAAAATTACTAATTACAATTACATTTCATCTGGAATGTTAGACAGTTGGTGTTTCATTTCGCAAAGAAAACACAATTTATGCAACACAAAAACGCAAACAAAATACAATTTAAATAATTAGTCATATCACAATTTTGTAAATATTAATTTATTCTTGCAGTGAACAATAACGTGTATTACAATTATTGTTAGTATTAGTAATTAGAATGGTATTATTGTTGTTAAATATAATTATTAAATAAAGAGAGAAGCTGAGCTCTTGATCCACAAAGTCACACCCCAACTGGAAGAGCCCCACCCCTACTGAAAGAGCCACACCCCAACTGGAAGAGCCACACCCCAACTGGAAGAGCCACACCCCTACTGAAAGAGCCACACCCCCACTGGAAGAGCCACACCCCCACTGGAAGAGCCACACCCCCACTGGAAGAGCCACACCCCCACGTGAACTCAACGTGAACCCCACTGCTCCAACAGCCATTCCTACACATTCTCTGCTATGATGAAATTGTCACGCTCAGCTTTTAAAGGGAATGAGAGGAGTTAATCTGATTGGATAATGCAGCAACACACTTGCTGATCATGTGATCAATTTGACCCAGTTTGATCAGTTTGGAATTGTGCAGCTAATGCTGTACATGCCCACAATTGCTAGTACCATGGTTTAATGTCATATTATTGTGCTGATGCTATGATATTAAACTAAAATAGTTACAAAGGGAATAAAATCAATTAGAAAGGAAGAAAAAAGTCCTTTTTAAAAGTCCTGGGAGGAGTGAACAAGTTGAACTTCAGAGCATCGTGTTTCAATATCGAGTGATATTTAAAAGAAAGGTTTGAGCAGGTGCGATAGTCCTTCACAGTAATCATGGTGGTGGCATACGCTGGCATTTGGTCAATAGGAGCTTTAGGGAAGCAGAATATTTCTCTTCTAACAACTATGAGAGCTGTATGGATGCCAGACGTCAGGGCACAGAGACGGACAGGTCCCAGAGACGGACAGGTCCCAGAGACGGACAGGTCCCAGAGACCGACAGGTCCCAGAGACCGACAGGTCCCAGAGACCGACAGGTCCCAGAGACCTGTGAAGCAATTGCACACAGCCAGCACATCACCGAATACACAGGACTGAGCCAAGAGCCAAGCTGTCTTAGTTTATTAGATTACTGACGTGAAATTTAAAAACAAGCTTCTCAGGAAACCTGGTGCCAAGTCACTTATTTTCAACGACTGGGTCTTTGCAAAGGCAAAAGTAAAGTACAATGTTGAAAGCGAGCACATCTAGGAACAGTGTAAAACGAGCAGGTCTAGGAACAGTGTAAAACGAGCAGGTCTAGGAACAGTGTAAAACGAGCAGGTCTAGGAACAGTGTAAAACGAGCAGGTCTAGGAACAGCATCCATGATTCTGAAGTGCGTCTCGCGGGGTGTCAGCACTATAACTTCAGTGTTTCTGTATAGTCTGCAGTTCAGTAATTGATGGTTGAACTATAACATATAAACGGACCTCTCTGGTTGTAGGAACAGGTCCTGTTTCCCAACAACCGTGTCGTCATCTGTTGGCAAGGTAACTCGGAACCCATTTAATATCATTGCAATCAAATCCAGGGTTGCATAATCTTTTTACCAGTATATGATTGATAGTATTAAAAGTGTAAGCTAATAGAAGCAGATTAAAGGAGTAGAATCATATAGATCCTTTTGTCAAAATGAAAGAGGACATTTAGTCCCAGTTTGCTGTGACAGCACTATGGGCTTCAGTTAGGACCAGAGCTGCATGAAGGATGTACAGCTTCGTGATAACAGGAAACTACAACCAGTACTAGAATCCAGAAGTCACTTCACACTCATAAAAATATTGTAATATTGTTCCCCAAGACTGAACATACGCTGTTTGAACAAATTCTATCTTTCCAAAATAGAAAGAAGATGAATGATGCCAGAAAAGGTTTAAATGGCCAATGAAAGCATGCTGGTGGAGAGAGGTTTCTCCTGCCATCTGTGGAGGTTTGAAACGCAGTGCAAATGACCTGCATCCCAAGGGCAGAGTTTAGCTGTAGCCTTTTAAATGGCAAATAAATATGTGAAGCTGTTTCACTATTCTGAGCTCTGTTCTCTAATGATCTCTGATCTCTAATTCCAACCATCAGAAATGACTACATTCTGAGTTTTAGGGCACATATCATGAAGGCTGGTGAGCAGTTGTGTAATATCATATAGCATGGCCCCTCAGAAGGAGTGGGTCACCGCTGAGGTGATTCGTGTCTCTGAATATCGAGTCAGTACTGCTGAGGGGAACAGGACGGGGACAGACCAGAGGAGCTCACATGAGTAGGACATGTCCCACAGCTAGGACAGGGTCTGGATCTGGAGAGCAGTGGCGTGCAGCATTAGTGGCATCTTAGCATTAGCTACAGCTGTCATCCTAGAGTTAGCCATAGCATCATCCGTATTCCTAGCATTAGCTGTAGCAGTCAAAAGGCGTCCTCATCTCTGTTCTGGTGCAGTAAGGCTGTCCCTGTCCTCCGGTCTTTTGGTGTGTGTTTTTGACAGCTGTTGCAGCCAGATGGAGTGTGCTAGTTCGTGGCTAAAACAAGCCATGCTAGCTTATGAGAAGATGTAAAATAAAACACAAGCAAATGTAGGATAATACACAGTCACTTTAAATACAATAGCAGATTTCAAGTGCCACATTTTCCATTAAGGGGGATGGGCCAGTACGTAGTGAAGTGATTCATACTCCCATAAATAAGTAATTCATAAATAACTGAACGGAATGGATGCTTGTTTGGAGTTCTTAAGCTCATAAAGGTGATAATCGCTTAGTACATGAAGTCCACTGTTTAGTGTGCACTCATGAAGACCCATTAATCAGCTGCCAACACCAACCAGCACTACACTGGCTTGTTCTAAAAAGAGTAATCATGTGAAGACACCTGCGAAAGACGGAAAGATATTAAAACAAACACCTAAAGTGTGTGTGTGTGTGTGTGTCACTCAGTGAATAACAGGAGATCTGGTACTATTCCAGTCAAAGATGAACAGGGTGTTAAAGGCTTGAGCTCCGCCGTGTCCAGACAGTTTGAATTTGCCAGAAAAAAAGTTCCATGTGATTGAAATGCACACAGCAGAGTGCAGAGCAGTAACAGCATCGGGCTGGAGGAAGAACTAACACAGAGCAGAGCAGCTCGGCGCCAACCTCATTCAGAACCTCACGGCTCCACCTCAACCTCAACCATGCACACAGAACCGCGCGTTCTACAACAGAACCGCGCGCAGTGCCGTTCTACAACAGAACCGTGCACAGTGCTATTCTACAACAGCCTTCATCTGGTGTGCAGCTCTTACAGAGAACACCCCCCACCCCCCACCCACAACCTGCACTGCAATCAAATTTCCTCATGGACACAGGAAGCCTGTAATAGCCAAAACATAATGGAGAAAGTGTAAAGGGCACGTGTTCATCTCAACACGTCAAAGGCAATCACATCTATTCAAAGAGTGTTGCCAGGGGGAGATTCCTCAGACCAGGAACAGGAGTACGGTAAACGAGCTTGATGGAGAGGGACTGACCACTCACAGTTCTGGGGATGGTCATGTAAACACCAGCGGAGAGGGGTCTGAAGGCCAGTGCTCGTGCAGCTAATCAAACCCAACAAATATTTGGCCTCTGCACTCCATTACGCCTCTGCTGGAGCGTGACGGACCCTCACGGGAAGCCTCCCCCACCCACACACGGCAGAAAACCTGGGCCAACTGACACGGGTCCAGCCTGGACCGTGCCGTAATCACCCAACATAAACTGGAGACTATTAGAGTCAGTGGATCCTCCTCTATATGGAGGACCAATCCCAGCATTCATCTCTGAGGCCCAGTTCCTTAAACATGAGACCTTGTGCTACACTGCTGATTCCCATATTCGGTTAGTCACTTGAAGTCCACAACAGAGAAAGACACATGTCCTCTTCACACGTGAACTTCTGTCTCTGCATGTCTTCCATCACATCTACTGAGATATTTCACCAGCTCAATCTCAGCCTGGATGTCCACACTCTTTATAAAAGGTCTCAGTCTCACCCTGGATGTCCACACTCTTTATAAAAGGTCTCAGTCTCAGCCTGGATGTCCACACTCTTTATAAAAGGTCTCAGTCTCACTCAAACTCTTGTCTCTATATTTGCTCTGTGGTTTTGCTCCTCGATGAAGCTGCTTATTCCTGGTCTAACTCACTATCTATGTAAATGAACCTGACGTCATTTTAGACACTCTACATGACCTGGTTCTGCTGTCCCCCACAGGAAGAGACTACAGCAGAGTCTGGACCTGCTGAAGCAGTACAACCAGACCTGGTCCTGGACCTGCTCAAGCAGTACAACCAGACCTGATCCTGGACCTGCTGAAGCAGTACAACCAGACCTGATCCTGGACCTGCTGAAGCAGTACAACCAGACCTGATCCTGGACCTGCTGAAGCTGTACCTGTGCTCTTGCAGGAAGCTTAAATGAGACCAAATAAATAACATG
This sequence comes from Brachyhypopomus gauderio, assembly GCF_052324685.1. Taxonomy (NCBI): domain Eukaryota; kingdom Metazoa; phylum Chordata; class Actinopteri; order Gymnotiformes; family Hypopomidae; genus Brachyhypopomus; species Brachyhypopomus gauderio. The sequence goes on from NC_135224.1 coordinate 1,923,553, forward strand.
CCATACAAGCACCAGATCTCAAATGAACACATCACACTTCACATTAAGGACACAACACAAAATCAGAAACCTGTAGAGACTATAATTACTCAGGAATGGAGATTAGATCAACGGGAAACATCAATGCAGCAGCCAATGAACTGAGAGAGAAAGCACACAGGACATTCTATGCAATTAAACATTACAGTTACATTCAAATATGGCTCAAATAATATCAACTGGTTATAGAATTAATTCTGCTATATGGTTGTGAAGTGTGAAACAAACGTTTTAGGAGTTCTCATGCAGCTGCTCCTGTGTTCAGTAACACTGTATTTCCTAGTGGTCCTGAAATGTGGATTAGGGTTAGGGTTAGAGTTAGACCAAAGCAAATACTAACACTTCAAAACTAAAAACTGCATCACCCACTGGAGCAAACAGGGCAAAACGCAGTGCTACTGCCCCTGAATCATCTCTGGAATAGATTACCTGCTCACATAGTAAACATAGAACCATACTGACAAACTACAGACTCATTAGTGTGTTTACACTCTGTAGCTTTGGGCAGATTAAACCCACCCTGGAATGATTGCTATGATAGTACGGTTCATTAGAGCAAGTGTAAACGCTGTCGTCCGAACCAAGCAGACACACGATTCCAAACAAACCGCTATGGATCGCTTAAAATAAGAAAACGGACCAAATACCAGAATAAACACACCAAATGTACCAAACACTGAAAGTGCCGACATGGGACGTGACCCGATATACCACGTGAGGAAACAGGGAGCGTAAACGTGAAGCTGTACGGAGGTGTCATCTGGATCCACCAGCAAATCTGCACACTGCAAACCTGCAAAAATGCTCACGTGTTCAGAATGCACTTCCGTTAGCACAGGAAGAGCTTGTGCTGTTGTGTCTCCTTAATTCAATTTGCCAGCCAAGTTTTTAAACTGGTAAAACCACCACACACATATACACACACACACACACACACACACACACACACACACACACACACACACACACACACACACACACACACACACACACACACACACACACACACACACACACACACACACACACACACACACACACACACACACACACACACACGTACAGCTGCACATTCAGGATGGATCACACCACTCTGCATGATCTCCTGGTTCGATGGTAATTATGTGAATGCTGAGACAGCACTGAAAAAGCAACAATGCTTCACTTTCTGTTTTGGTTGGTACCCAAGAAATTGAACTACAGATATTAAACCTGGCCTGGCCATACGGTCGGGCTGATCTAATAGGCTGATGACCACCAGTAATAATAATAATAATAATAAACTAAACTACCCATAACTACCCAGAACCACACTGAACCTCCACCTACACCTCCACCCAACCAGAACCACACTGAACCTCCATCTACACCTCCACCCAACCAGAACCAGACTACACTTCCACCTCCACCCAACCAGAACCACACTGAACCTCCACCTACATATCAATCTACACCTCCACCCAACCAGAACCACACTGAACCTCCACCTACATATCAATCTACACCTCCTCCCAACCAGAACCACACTGAACCTCAACCTCCAGCTCCACAGTGTGGGTCTCCAACCAACCAGAGCACCTCCATTATTCAGGAATATGGATAACCAGCCTCTTCACAGATCCCAGATCAGAAAAGCTACATCTGAGGTTGGACTCTGAAACAGGGTCCTGGTCAGTTCATGGCATGTGGATAATTCCCCCCGCCCAGTTCTAAAAAACACACAATGAACTCAGTGAACCCAAATCAATGAACTCAACACAATGAACTCAACACAATGAACTCAACACAATGAACAGTTCCCATTTTACTGAGCCAAAGCATCAGATGACCTACTAGACTCCTGGAGAACAGTGCTGTACTGCCTTCAGTGTGACTCCTGGAGAACAGTGCTGTACTGCCTTCAGTGTGACTCCTGGAGAACAGTGCTGTACTGCCTTCAGTGTGACTCCTGGAGAACAGTGCTGTACTGCCTTCAGTGTGACTCCTGGAGAACAGTGCTGTACTGCCTTCAGTGTGCATGTTTAAACAATCTAGAGCTAGCGGGTCTTTGGGACACCAGACTTAACAGACTTGCAAATGCATGTGTAGACTGTGTACATTATATGTGTTCACTCCAGCATGTGTGAGAGGTTTGTAGGTCACTGTGTGTATGCTGGGTGTTCACTCCAGTGTGTGTGAGAGGTTTGTAGGTCACTGTGTGTATGCTGGGTGTTCACTCCAGCGTGTGTGAGAGGTTTGTCGGTCACAGATATTGAGATCCAGGATCTGGTTTCTACCCCCTTTCACAAGTGGGAGGAGTCAGGGTGACAACAAAGTGGCCAAGCAGATACACACATGGTTCATTTAATGACCTGTGTTCACAAACACCTGATAGAAAAAAGAAAGGGCACACTGGCACCTTTCTGTGTAGTCTTATGTCTAATGTGGGGATCAGAGTTCACAGTTCACAGCACAGTTCAGCCTGAATGTCATCACCTGGAACCTCATTTGTCTTAATGTTACAGAAGGCTTCGGGTTAACCCTAACCTAACCCCAACCCAAACCTAACCCTAACCCCAACCCAAACCTTAACTGTAATCCTAACCGGGATTGTGAACTACAGGCTCTTCCCACAATCACGGATGAGCTAGACTGAAAAGATCTACAAAAGCAGAGAGACAGACAGACAATGACAAAGTGTGGCAGAGAGAGAGAGAGAGAGAGAGAGAGAGAGAGAGAGAGAGAGAGAGAGAGAGACAGAGAGAGGGAAGCCTCATACATAATCATGTTACCACAGAGATGTAGCAGTTCACAGATTCATAATTCATAATTTATCCAGACAGAAGCTTTGTTCTACTGTATCACCGACACAGACAGGAGCAGAACTGACAGAGAGATCATGGAAAAGAATGACAGACAGAGAGAGACAGAGAGACATAAAGAAAGAGAGAGAGAGCAGGAGAGGGAGTGAGACACAGAGAGAGAGGGAGACAGAGAAGGAGTGAGACAGAGAAGGAGTGAGACAGAGAGAGCCCAAGAGTGTAGACAGCAATATAGGTCACACAAGCATCATAGTTAAGATGATGGAACATTATCAAACTCAAACATGGATGAATTTCACTGCAACACATACACATGATATATTATATAGTATTTTTCATCATCTTTAAATGCAACAACAAGTCTGGAGGCTAAAGGCTAGGAGGAGTCCTCCACCACACATACCGACCCACATCACTATAGTGGGCTGTCACTCAATGGCTCAACGTGCTTGGAGACAGCTCCACCCTCATGACCAGGCAGATGCACGGATTGGTTGACACCTTGTTGAGTGGGTGGGGTGGGAGCCATCTGTCCAACCTAGACAGAGAAACCAATCATGCTGTTCCTGGCCAGAGGAAAGCCAAATCTCACACACGCTCACATACACAGGTATTTTATCCTATCTTCTCCACAGTCTGAGTCAAAGTGTCAAATCAAATCAAATATATTTGTATAGCGCTTTTCACAACACATGTTGTCACAAAGCGCTTTACAGGATTTAAAAGGTTAACAATACTATGGGTCCAGAACCCTAATGAGCAAGCCAAAGGCGACAGTGGCGAGGAAAAACTCCCTAAGATGGTGGGGAATAGGAAGAAACCTCGGGAGAACCAAGACTCAAAAGGGAACCCATCCTCCATTGGGCGGCCCGTTAATACACAAATACACAAAAACAAATTATACAGACGAATACACAAGTCACAAATAAATCACACAATCAGGCTAAGTATAAGGTAACTAGAATGAAAGTTCACTAGAGTAAGTTCACCAAGATACTCTGGAGCTAAGCCATGCAGTGTTTTATATGTTAATAAAAGTATTTTATAGTCAATACGGAATCTAATTGGCATCCTGTGTAATGACGATAGTACGGGACTAATGTGATCAAACTTTTTAGTTTTTGTTAAAACTCGTGCTGCTGCGTTCTGAACCAGCTGGAGTTTGTTTATCGATTTACCAGAACATCCAGCTAGGAGACTGTTGCAATAATCTAAACGAGAGGATATGAATGCATGGATTAGTTTTTCCGCATCACTAGTATTTAATATATTTCTAATTTTAGCAATGTTGTGTAAGTGAAAGAACGCTACCCTAGTTATATTATTAATATGTGTATCGAACGAGAGATCTAGGTCTATTGTGACACCCAAGTTCTTTACCTCTGCGCTGGGGGTTATAGTAAAAGAATGTAGATTCAATGCTACATTACGTATCTTGTCTCTCGCAGCCCTAGACCCGACTTATTAATTCTGTTTTATCGGGATTTAGTGCTAGAAAGTTACACGCCATCCAATGTGTCGTCCTCATGCTGATAAAACAGAGAAACATTTCATTAGGACCATTAAATAACGTGTTGTGCAGTAAGGTCCAGGTGGACCACAGGCATCTGCCATCCTACTGGTCACTCCAAACACACTGTGATGTTTCACAGAGTGTATCTCAGAGCCTGTACCACACAGCCTGACTGTAGCACAGAGCCTCTCTGTACCTTAGAGACTGACTGAACCACAAAACTGGACTGTATCTCAGCCTGACTGTATCACAGAGTCTGACTGCATCACAGAGTCTGACTGTATCAGAGTCTGAGTGCATCTTAGAACCTGATTGTATCTCAGAGCCTCTCTGTACCTTAGAGACTGACTGAACCACATAACTGGACTGTATCTCAGCCTGACTATCACAGAGTCTGACTGTATCACAGAGTCTGACTGTATCACAGAGTCTGACTGTATCACAGAGTCTGACTGTGCTTTTGTCTGATATTAACGTCTTGGCATTACTGAAACAAATGAATGACCAATGTCCAATTCCATTTTAACTTTCTGACCATTAATCTTGAGTTGACCCAAAACATTTATGTATCTTCTCTATGCGTGTTGTAAGACTGCAGGTTGACTTTCAACATTACTGTTACTTTCTCATGTGTGCAGTATTACACACATTCCCCTTGGTTCTGTGATACATATTTTCTTTCACGCTATTCTTGGCCTGTGACATCACTGCGACACTCTCTGGATATGCCCCAGTTTTACACATTTCCTGCACTGTTGGTTTGTGAAGCTGTGCTGGGTGTAGGTGTGTGCGCTCTAGAGGTGTGTGTGTGTTTATCAATACCTCTAGAGGTGTGTGTGTGCGCTCTAGAGGTGTGTGTGTGTTTATCAATACCTCTAGAGGTGTGTGTGTGCGCTCTAGAGGTCTGTGCGCGCTCTAGAGGTGTGTGTGTGTGTGTGTTTATCAATACCTCTAGAGGTGCGTGTGCGCTCTAGAGGTGCGTGCGCGCTCTAGAGGTGCGTGTGTGTGTGCTCTAGAGGTGTGTGTGTGTGTGCTCTAGAGGTGTGTGTGAAGCGCTTTGTGACAACATGTGTTGTGAAAAGCGCTATACAAATAAACTTTGATTTGATTTTATTTGATTTGTGTGCTTCAAATGCAGTCACATTGATGTCAGCACTGAGGAGGATTCTGGATGTACATGATTCTACATGATTCAGGAGGAAAAGGCCACAGGAGAGCTAGGAGTGAAGCAAGACATGCTGGGAAAGGCCAACAGGCAGCAGGTACTGACCTCATCAACCCACTGATAACCTGACTGTCAGATGGGGGCAGGGCAGAAAGAGAGAGAGACAGGATGAGAGTGAGGGAGACAGGCTGAGAGACAGACAGAAGGAAAGAGAGGGGGACAGGATGAGAGACAGACAGAAGTTAAAGAGAGGGAGACAGGATGAGAGACAGAGAATGAAAGTCAGAGGGAGAATGGAGAGGACAGATGGAGAGAGAGCACAATATTGGGATTAAACTGAGATTAAACTGAGATTAAACTGAATTGAACCTAAGCGCTTTAAGGACCCAGCAGTGTGTAGAGGACAGGAGTATTAACAGGGTACAGGAGGGAGAAGTAATTAATCCAGGGTCAAATAGGAATAATGGACTAAGGAAGTGGATACTGGGCTGTAAAGGTGTGTGTGTGTGTGTGTGTGTGTGTGGGGGGGGGGGTTACTGTAACTCATGATCCTAAGGTGACATCACTCCCAACATCACCCTTGAGGTCACAGAGACAATGTTTGTTTTCCTGACTGTAAACAGCCACCCTGCGAGCATCTGGGAGTGGTCTAAAAGGGAACCAGTGGGTGTGGCCAAGGCCAGCCAGTGGGTGTGGCCAGGACTAGCCAGTGGGTGTGGATACTCATATCCTCTGTCCTGCATCTGAATGACCTCACGGTTCAGAAGTTCTGAATGACCTCACGGTTCAGAAGTTCTGACCGACCTCACGGTTCAGAAGTTCTGAACGACCCCACAGTTCAGCAGTCCTGAACAACCTCATAATTCAGAGTTTAGCAGTTTGAAACTCTCCAATATGGTTGCTATAACACGTAAAATTGTCATTTCTTTCTGTTAAATCACTTTGCTCTTGTAGTATTTCAGTTACAGTGCTGGAGAGGATAGTTGTATAGTTGTCCATTGGACCCTGAGAAAGACCAATTCAGTTTGAGCGCATCAGTTTGAGTGCTTCAGTTTGAGTGCATCAGACAGACACTTAAAAGAAAAATGACAAAGCAGCGTTTATCGTATTTCAGTGAATGAGGCGTACAAACATCAGTGCCAGGGTAGAAGAAAATATGGATGTCGGAGCAGAGACAACCTCAAGCCGTAGTCAGAACAGAGTCAACTGGGAGATCAGATAAACACCAACCACAGGTGCGGCACCACCTGATGGAGGTGGATATAGCTTCACCACTGAGACTCACGCCCAGTCATACAGACTTGGATGTGACAGGCTGTCACCACAGGCTGTTTTAGTTATATAAAAGATAACCAGGGAATCCAGCGATCTGACAAGCATTCACTTGTGTAAGAAGCCATGCAGGAGAAAGAATCAGAGAAGTTTGTTTTGTAAAGATCACTAATTAAAGGCCTTGCTGAGATCTATCAGAGAAGATTATTCTAAAGAAGTAATGTTCCCAAATGAGTGTACATGACACAGAGAAACCGAGAGACAGACAGATACACAGAGACAGAGAAACAGAGAGACAGACAGAAACACAGAGAGACATCTGGCATTAGCAGGCTTGCATTAGCCAGCTAGTATTATTAGGCTGTTAATGGTGGTGGAATAGAACTTTAGAACTGGGAACTGGCCTTGGACCTGTCAGTCAAATCGTCACCATGGTAACCTGTAGCAACCGTTTTGAGGGAGAGATGATGGTTACAATAATATGGGCCATTTTGCAGGAGGAGCTGATTGCAGCCCCTACTCAACACCCCCTACTCCTACTCAACACCCCCCTACTCAACACCCCCTACTCAACACCCAGTACTCAACACCCAGTACTCAATACCCCCTACTCAACACCCCTACCCCTACTCAACACCGCTACCCCTACTCAACACCCAGTACTCAACACCCAGTACTCAACACCCCCACCTCAACAACTCCTACTCAACAACCAAACAACCACTACTCCTACTCAACACTCCCTACCCTTACTCAACACCACATACTCCTACTCAACACCCCTGACTCAACACCCCCTACTCCTGCCCAACACCTCCTAATCCTACTCAACACACCCTACTCTGCTCTCCAGAGTAATGGCACACATACCCAAACAAACTAAACTAATCTCTCAGCCCAGAGGACACTGGGTAAAACACAACTGTGCCAATTACACAATAAATGTTCCTAATTTAATCTGGACAAATCTAATTTGGTAATGAGTGTAAAATGGAGTTGCGATGAACGCTCGGGTGCACTCTGATTGAACGTCCCACGGTCTCCTGCTCTGCTGCTACATATCAGGACGGAGAAGCAGTCAAGAGAGCGTCCAGGGACAGGTGATGCTCTGGAGAGCCCAGATATGAAGAGAGTTTTGAATGACACCCAGAATACACACACTGCATGATATTAACAGAAGATCACATTAGCAGAGAGAGAGAGAGAGAGAGAGAGAGAGAGAGAGAGAGAGAGAGAGAGAGAGAGAGAGAGAGAGAGACCGATACAGAGAAAGAG
>NC_135224.1:1936617-1954117 GCF_052324685.1 Brachyhypopomus gauderio
GTGTGTGTGTGTCCATGTGTGTGTGTAGGGAACATGGGCCTCTGAGTTACAGAGTAATGGAGGGTCAAACCTTTCAACAGCCCTCTAAAAACTTAAAAATAAATGTGTGCGTGTTCAAAGTGAACACACACACACAGCTGCACAGCCATAAAGGTGTCATGGTAACCATCAAGGAGGGAACAATAAGCTTCTGCTGACTCACAGATCAGCTGAAGCATCGAGAGCCAATCAGAGCACACACTTCACCACACCAAGGTCACGCAGAGGTCATGCAGAGGTCACGCAGAGGTCACGCAGAGGTCACGCAGAGGTCACGCAGAGCAGCTCTCAAAACACTGCGTGTGCCTTCCTGAGCACCAGGTGTGTATTCCAGACAGTAAAAAACGTGGTGAAAATCTATAGACGTCTTACTATTATTATATATAATATACAGTAATGCTGCCAATGTGATTGGCTTCCTGAGATGCCTCAGAAGGTGCAGAAACACCCACCTTACTGGGCACAGACTCAGTCCCCACCTGCCTGATGGTTTGGGTTCCAAGAGCTACCAGCAACATCTATAATGATCTTATGTACAGGTGGTTGGTGTAAGCAGTGAGGGAGATGACCGTGTGTTGATTCTCCACAGTCTCACTATTAAATGTTGCATATACTGTGCTTTATGGCTCATTGTATTTAAATGGTCTAATCTAAAAATATATCACTTTTGGCAGGAGCAGTAATCTGTGTTGGATTTGAGAGTTTTCACACTACTCATCTCAATACATCACTAGAATACTGAACACGAGTCAAAGATCAAAATAATACTTCCATGATTTGGTAAAGTACTTGTGCTGATTGCACAGCGAGTTCACACCCTGAGAGTTTCTGATCGAATCCATCAATCCAGAGACGCTGGGACTGCCGCCCAGCCGTGCGGAGACCATGGCGTGATGTGCGGGAACCACTTACCCAGAATGCTCTGCAGTTTTGCACAGATTACCAAGATATTTTCAGTACACTTACATGGTGAGATAAAAAGTTCACACTGCACACTAAATCAAAGATCAGAGAAAAAACTATCTAGCAAACGGGCTTCCTGTCGCTCCTACACAGTGCTGAAGTGCTTACTGTGAAAAAAACCGCAGAAATACTAAACGTTTCATCGGTGCCACAATGCGAGCCCAACACAGCCCAGAGAGGCCTGATTAAACAGCCCCAGTCTGAGACACAGCACTAACTGGCAGGATTACCACCTGGTGCATGATCAGTTACTATCTCACAGTCATTATCTCGTGAGATTACGCCCTATGCTTGCTCAGTGGTTATCTCACAGGATTAATCCCTGGTCGCTCATCAGCCGTTATCTCGTGAGATTACCCAATGGTTCCTGGTCAGTCTATCTACATACATCAGTTGTTCTATATGTTGTATATTGTGAGGGGGTGGAGCCCTGGGTGCTGGGGGCAGGACCAGCCCACCTGTACCTGAACAACAGCAGGAGCTGCTGGTGGATCTCCAGCATGTTGGTGTGCACCTGGTACCATTCAGGTGTCACATAAGAGCAGGATGAGATGCTGCCCCACAGGCAGCTGGGGGCCCCACAGGGAGCTGGGGGTTTACCTGACCTGTGGAGAGCTCTGGTCAGGCTAAACTAACATCTGGAGAGGTAGAGAAGGGCTGACCACACACAGGAGGTGTGCAGCATAAGGAAGAGAATGAAGACGTTTAGCTACTGAGGCCATTTGATACACTGGCAGAAAATGACTGACATATCTTAAACACTCTGTCCCTCAGTGGGTGAGCCAGGCATTATCAGCGACAGTCTGTCCCGACTCTGTGTGACTCCATCACAGAGCTGAGCCTGCACTCACTGGTGGCAGTGATGGAGAAGAGGATGATGATGAAATCAGAGGAACGACTCTGCCCACCATGGATTAGCATCCTGGCGCACCTTCAGCTTCTGGGCAATTTCACCACAATGCTCTAGGGGCCGCTATTGAGGATCGCTTCAGCAGGTGCCACAATGCCTCTGTAATAAGTGCAGCGGAGAGAATGTGCGATGAAATCATCCACATATCTGCTAAACTACAGCACACAAGGTGATCGATCCACTACCGTTTACTCACGAGTGTTCAGTCTAGAGTTTTCCCACTCTGGATGTGCACACTAATATTTTACACTGGTGTCTACATTTTCTGTGCTTGTGTGTGTGTAACTATGAACAATTATTAGCAATCTTGTGTGTTATTACGAAGGGCATTTCTTTGTTTCCAGTGTGTGTGTTAATCAGGAATTTTGATTGTAAAGTGTCCTTGGATATGAGAAAGAGAAGAAGTGTACTATGACTACTACTACTGCTAATAATAATAATAATGATAACAATAATAATAATATTATTATTATTATTATTATTATTATTATTATTATTATTATTATTATTATTATTATTATTATTAATGATACTAATAATAATAGGTTTTTATAGCATCCAAATCTTCAGGAATCCAAATGTTCCCTCATATCAGCAGTAAACATCCATCTCTTCCATCCATCTCTTCCATCCATCTCTTCATCATCTATTTCTAACAAAAGACAGTGGTGACATATTTACTGTAGGGATTTAAATGGTGGCCAGGCTCACAGAGAGGCAGGTCAGCATAACAGCAGTGGAACTTTTATTTTGATAGATTACGTCTTTGATAGTTTCTCATCTTCTCATTGTGGGGGGGCACCACCTCCCTGCTGTCTCAGTGTGGGGGGGCCCTACGGGGATGTCGCCACAGGCCTGCCCCCCCACAGAACCACACCTCCTCCCTGCTGTCTCAGTGTGGGGGGGGCCCTACGGGGATGATGCCACAGGCCTGCCCCCCCCCCCCACAGAACCACACCCCCTCCCTACTGTCTCAGTGTGGGGGGGCCCTATGGGGATGACGCCACAGGCCTGCCCCCCCACAGAACCACACCCCCTCCCTACTGTCTCAGTGTGGGGGGGCCCTACGGGGATGACGTCACAGGCCTGCCCCCCCCCCCCCCCCCCCCCCCCCACAGAACCACACCTCCTGCCTGCTGTCTCCACATCTGAACAACCCTGAATCTCTTCCCCATCCAAGACCAGAGACACTCCCGGATGGAGACTCAGGATGTGGGACGAGTTCAGTAAAGTCTGAAACATGGAGCAGGGAACGTCTACAGCTGAGAGTCGCTTGGCTAAAAGATCTCCACTGGCTTTCAAGGACAGAAAAAATAATGATGATATACTTAAGTACAACATAACATAATAATGATATACTTAAGTACAACTGTCACGTAGGGCAACGCCCCCTCTCGTAGCTGTCACTCTGGGTTCCCTCATGTCCGTGTTCCCTGCCTGTTTGTCCCGCCCTGCTCGTTGGTTTTGATTCCTCGTTTGTTACCACGCCCCTGTGTCATTGTCATCACCTGTCCCTAGTTTAGTCCTGTGTATATTAGTCCCTGTGTCTCCCAGGTCTAGTTGTCGGTCTTTTTGTTTTTCGCGGTGTTTTGCCTGTTTGCCCCAGTGCTGCTGTTTTGTGAGTCCTCCTTGTTGTTTTCCTTGTCCGTGTTCATGCCTTTGTACATTTCATGTCAGGATTGCCAACCCGTTATGACCCATGCCCGTTACATCGACTCTGCCTATGGAATTTCCTGTAATAAATCTCGCTCTCCTCAGCGCTTGTGTCCGCCTCCCTGTTCTGCCCCGCGCAGATCGTTACAACAACATAACATAATAATGATATACTTAAGTACAACATAACATAATAATGATATACTTAAGTACAACATAACATAATGATGATATACTTAAGTACAACATAACAATGATGATATACTTAAGTACAACATAACAATGATGATATACTTAAGTACAACATAACATAATGATGATATACTTAAGTACAACATAACATAATGATGATATACTTAAGTACAACATAACATAATGATGATATACTTAAGTACAACATAACATAATAATGATATACTTAAGTACAACATAACCATACTTACAAATACTTTTTGGTTCCACTTTGTGTCTCAGTGATTAATAGGTTCCTCAAAGAGCTGGACCACAGGAGCATGCTGGCAATACTACCTGCCTTAAAAGTGCTGAAGCTGGATAAGCAGCATTCACCTTAACTCAAACCTGTGGAACCTGTTTCTTGATGACCCGAGGCCTCCTGATAATATTGGCACCTCTGAGAGGTGAGGTTTGAGAGGTCTGGTCTGAGGTATGTGGTCTGAGAGGTGTGTGTGGTCTGAGAGGTGTGGTGTGTGGTCTGAGAGGTGTGGTGTGTGGTCTGGTCTGAGACATGAGGTTTGAGAGGTGTGTAGTCTGAGACATGTGGTCTGAGAGGTGAGATGTGTAGTCTGAGAGGTGAGATGTGTAGTCTGAGAGGTGAGATGTGTAGTCTGAGAGGTGAGGTCCGAGACGTGAGGTTTGAGAGGTGTGTGGTCTGAGAGGTGAGGTCTGTGGTGTGTAGTCTGAGAGGTGTGGTGTGTAGTCTGAGAGGTGAGGTTTGAGAGGTGTGTGGTCTGAGGTGTGTGGTCCGAGGTGTGTGGTCCGAGGTGTGTGGTTTGAGAGGTCTGGTCTGTGGTGTGTAGTCTGAGAGGTGAGGATCTCCACACCTGTGTGAGGAGGACTAACGTCAGTATAATTTATTTTTTACTTCATTTGCTGCATTCTATCAATCTAATTTTTATTAGTTTTTAGAACCTCTTGTAATTTTCATCTTTTAATGCTTTGTCTTATTTTACTGGTTCAAAGCCTCTTGTTTTTATTTATTCATTCTTCATTTATTAAAGTCATATTTCATTTTTATGTTGTATTTATCCAATAGTCTGTAATGCATTTTGAACTGCTTGTCAGTACAAAAGGTGCTATATAAAGTATTATTATTATGTACAAGGTGGTTTAGTGTAAATGAATATCTATACTGAACTATGCTTTCAGCCTGTGTATTATGCATTCACCACAATGTGTATATGCACACACACACTGCAACTTGTGCAGAAAATCAATGAGATCACTGTGGAAGACATCCCAAAGTTGCAGTTAGCTCAAATAGTGTATGTACTCAGCTCACATACTCAACTCACTCAGCTCAGTTAGCTCACTCAGCTCAGTTAGCTCACTCAGCTCAGTTAGCTCACTCAGCTCAGTAAGATCACAAACAGCATGTACTCAGCTCACATACTCAGCTCACTCAGCTCAGTTAGCTCACTCAGCTCAGTTAGCTCACTCAGCTCAGTTAGCTCACTCAGCTCAGTTAGCTCACTCAGCTCACATACAGCATGTACTCAGCTCACATACTCAGTAAGGGCGTACTCACACTAGGCTCTGTGATCCGGGCCCGGGCACGGTTGCCTGCCGAAGCACGGTTCGTTTGGCTAGTGTGAGCGCTCCAACCGTGCTCGGGCCCGCTTGAAGAGGTGGGCCAGGGCACGATTCATGTGGACTCGGGCACGGTTCGCTTCTAGTGTGAGCGCTATCCGTGCCCGGGCCCGCTTGGTGCCTCGTGTGATTGGTTCATTTCGCTGGAACTCAAACATGACGTCAGTGATGCGACGCTCACGTTAAACAGTCATAGCGGCAAAGCGATTAGCAGACAATCGTTGTGTTAAATGATCGATAAATCTGTGCTTGCACCGTGTTTCTGCACTCCCAAAACGACTCCAAAAATACAATAAAAAGAGAATCGTGAACTCCATAGTTTTGTGCGAGCGCGCTTTTTTTCCAAATAAAGCGGCGTTGTGATGACGTAAGCGTGCTCGGGCCGGGTTGATGAAGCCAGTGTGAGTGCAGGCCAGCGGGGGAGGGGGGAGGGGGGATAACCGGGCCCCGGCACGGATCCAGCAAACCGTGCCTAGTGTGAGTACACCCTCAGATCACATACAGTATGTACTCAGCTCACATACTCAGCTCACATAGTGTATGTACTCAGCTCACATACTCACTCAGCTCACATACTCAGTAAGATCACATACGGTATGTACTCAGCTCACATACTCAGCTCACTCAGATCACATATGCAGCTCTCAGCTGAAACTCTAACAGCAGAAACAAACTTTATGTAACGAATCAAGGGGGCAGGTGTGTCGCAAAAGCAGATATTCAAATGATTATTAAAGGACACAAAACACTAAACAAAGGAGAGCAAACAAGTAAGGCGGTAAGTAAACAAGGGAGAACATGCAAAGGACTAGACAGGAAAACTACTAACTATAACCAACCGGGACAGAACATAAACATACCACGACAAACACCTAAGATAACGCAAGCACAATATAAACAGGATTAGAAACACGTATGAACATAAGGGCTAAGACACTCGGGCATTAAACCACAGCAACACAAGGCAGCTTCACTAAACATACAACTAACACCCACAAGCAAAACACAAACATCAGAAAAGTTAACACTAACAGAGAAAACTGGACAGAACAATGAAGAATACGAACCACTAACACGCAGGCATAAATACACGGACCCAGGAGACAGAGAGGGAACCGCTAAGGCGAGACAAAACTAGCGTGGGCGTTAACATTTAAGAAGGAATAAACGAACAACCAAGAGAAACAAGAATATAAACCAGGAAGACGAAAAACGTAACAAACCAGGATAGCGCGTGGAAGGAGCCACAGGAAGGCAGAGATGAACCAGCACGGGCGAAGAGGACACACAGGGAACACAACGACCGACACGGGAGTAAAACTGAGGGAAATATATACACTGAAAAACGATACGGTGAAACGAGACGCAGGTGGGAACAATGAGGGCAGGGGCGTGGCAGACAGAGGGAGAAACCATGGGAACGGGAAAACTAGGCGGGACCAGGGAGGAGGGAGGGGCTGGACGTGACACTTAACAATTATTTATTTCCACTGTTTATTGAAACAAAAGTTCAATAAGCTGTTAAACGTTTAAGGCTAAACTATATGCTTAAATTGTAAACCACATATTAGTATACATCTTAAAAACACACGTTTATCTTAAAAACAGATGTTTATCTTAAAAAGACAAACTTATCTTAAAAACATATGCTTAGCAAGATATTGAGAAACATGGTTATTCATCTTTCTTTCAGCTAGGACCCAAATAGAGGTCCATTAAATCATTTTCAATCAATTATAATCTGTGCTGTATCATATCCACAGATGGGGACCATTTATGCCAATATAACATACACCTCATATTCATTAATCCCGCCCACATTAATCCCACCCACGTAAACTGTGGGCCAATACAAACGAACCTTTATGACGTAGTGAGCGTCATAACTCACTCGGTGCATGGTGATTGGCTGCAGCTGTGGTGTGTCAGCCCAACAGCTAACTGGCCTGAACGTAGAAATACTCTCAGTCCACGTCGTCAAGCGGCGCTAACCCAGTACAATAAGTTTGGTTTTACTGAGACCGGCGACGGCGTATCAGAATGTGTCGTCAGACGCTACTGAATGATGAAGACAAGCTCTCATTTCCCCCTGCCTTTGTGAACTTGATGTTATTGTTGTATTCTTGTAATGTTTGTGCTGTATTATTAATGATAATCCAGTTAGCTTGTGGGAGTATGTTTTTTTTCATGCCAATAAAACATGTTTGAATTTGAAAGAAAGAGAGTGTGTGTGTGTGTGTGTGTGTGTGTGTGTGTGTGAGAGAGAGAGAGAGAGAGAGAGAGAGAGAGAGAGCAAGAGAGAGAGCAAGGGAAAGAGGGAGGAAGTGGGTGAAAGATGGGAAGTAGAGAGAGATGGAGAGAGAGATAAAGAGAGAGATGGAGAGAGGTGGGGGAGAGGTGGCGGGTAACAGAGGTCACAAAGTTCACAGAGGTCACAGAGGTCACAGGGTCACAGAGGTGTCTCCTCATAGTTCTGCCATTCACTGGATTATGTGCCTAAGGCTTTTAGCCTGAAACACAGTGTAATCAATAGCACTTTGCCTTGGGTTATCACACACACATGCACAACACACACACGTGCACCCCCCCCCCCCCCCCCCAACACTCATACACACACACACACACACACACACACACACACACACACACACACACACACACACTAACTCACACACACACACACACACACACACACACACACACACGCCAATAGTCAGCACATACAGCTCAATACCAGACAGAAGTGTAGGCAAATGACTGCAAACGTCCTTAAATCTCACACCCAAGAACCACCCCCCACCCCCCCCCCCCCCGCACCTGCGCTGCTGTTATTATTGAGGATTACTAGAAAACACACACAGAGACGAAGGAAAGACGACTTTCAAGAAAAAGACTGACTCTTGAAAGAAGAAACTGCAAAACTCACTCATCTATTCACAACAGCCTCAAAATGGCTAAAATTTGAATGTTTAACCAGAGCTGCTAGCTAATCTCTCTCTCTCTCTCTCTCACACACACGCACACGCACACGCACACACACACACACACTACTGTATGAAACCTCTTCTCCTCCTCTCCAGTAAATTAATGGCTAGTTGTTAATTAGCTGGGTGCACCTGGGTGTGTGGCCATGCAGGGGCAAGAGAGTCATTTAGCAGAATGACAGTAATGGAATGATATACGCCTTAAACTGAACTCTCTCTCTCTCTCTCTCTCTCTCTCTCTCTCTCTCTCTCACTCTCTCTCACTCTTCCTTCCTCTCTCTCTCTCTCTCTCACTCTCTCTCTCACTCTTCCTTCCTCTCTCTCTCTTCTTCCCTCTCTCTCTCTTCCTTCCACTCTCTCTCTCTTCTTCCCTCTCTCTCTCTTCCTCTCTCTCTCTCTCTTCCTCTCTCTCTCTTCCTGTCTCTCTCTCTCTCTTCCTCCCTCTCTCTCTCTCCTCCCTCTCTCTCTTCCTGTCTCTCTCTCTCTTCCTCCCTCTCTCTCTGTCTCTTCCTCTCTCTCTCTTCCTCCCTCTCTCTCTCTCCTCCCTCTCTCTCTTCCTGTCTCTCTCTCTCTTCCTCCCTCTCTCTCTGTCTCTTCCTCTCTCTCTCTTCCTCCCTCTTTCTCTGTCTCTTCCTCTCACTCTATTTCTGTCTCTTCTTTTGTCTCTGTCTCTTTCTCTCTCTCTTCCCTCACTTTCTCCATCTTCCTCTGTCTTCTCCCACTCTCGCTCTCTCTCTCTCTCTCTCTCTCTCTCTCTCTCTCACACACACACACACACACACACACACACACACACACACACACACACACACACACACACACACACACACTTGCACACATGCACACACACACAGCAACACCTTATGGCTAAGTACACACACAGATTACAGATAAGCATACCATTCAGCTAAAACATACACACACTTCCTGACAGTTTTCCCACCCCATGCTCTTTAGAACTACCACACACACACACACACACACACACACACACACACACACACACACACACCTCCATGCTCGTGTGTGTGTATACCGTTTGACCAATTTTGCTTAGATAAGCATATTTTACTATAGAATATTTTAAAATAAAAATCACTTAGTTGAAAAGGGAGCTATCTCTCTCACTCTCTCTCTCTCACTCTCTCTCACTCTTTCTCTCACTCTTTCTCATTCTCTCCTCCCTTTCTATTCAGCTGTAAACATTCTTGGCCTATTTCTCAGTTTTCCAGCCAGGCCAGTAGGAATCGTCTGGACTGAAGCTCCATTTATATGCACATGTTGTCAATTCCAGCACAACACAGACTGCTCAAGGCCTTCCTGAACCGTGCGGTGACCACGACAACCAATCAGGACCCCACACAGTCTGTCAGCAGGTCCTTAATGTGTCGTTCATCCACATCAGCAAACCACACCCACATCCTCACACCCTCATCCTCACACCCTCATCCCCACACCCCATCAGCAAACCACACCCACATCCTCACACCCTCATCCTCACACCCTCATCCCCACACCCCATCAGCAAGCCACACCCTCATCCTCACACCCTCATCCTCACACCCTCATCCTCACACCCACATCCTCACACCCTCATCCTCACACCCCATCAGCAAACCACACCCACATCCTCACACCCCATCAGCAAACCACACCCACATCCTCACACCCTCATCCTCACACCCCATCAGCAAACCACACACACATCCTCACACCCCATCAGCAAACCACACCCACATCCTCACACCCCATCAGTAAACCACACCCACATCCTCACACCCCATCAGCAAACCACACCCACACCCTCACACCCCATCAGCAAACCACACACACATCCTCACACCCCATCAGCAAACCACACCCACATCCTCACACCCCATCAGCAAACCACACCCACATCCTCACACCCCATCAGCAAACCACACCCACATCCTCACACCCTCATCCTCACACCCCATCAGCAAACCACACCCACATCCTCACACCCTCATCCCCACACCCCATCAGCAAACCACACCCACATCCTCACACCCACATCCTCATACCCCATCAGCAAACCACACCCACATCCTCACACCCCATCAGCAAACCACACCCACATCCTCACACCCTCATCCTCACACCCCATCAGCAAACCACACACACATCCTCACACCCCATCAGCAAACCACACCCACATCCTCACACCCCATCAGCAAACCACACCCACATCCTCACACCCTCATCCTCACACCCCATCAGCAAACCACACCCACATCCTCACACCCCATCAGCAAACCACACCCACATCCTCACACCCCATCAGCAAACCACACCCACATCCTCACACCCTCATCCTCACACCCACATCCTCACACCCACATCCTCACACCCCATCAGCAAACCACGCCCACATCCTCACACCCTCATCCTCACACCCCATCAGCAAACCACACCCACATCCTCACACCCCATCAGCAAGCCACACCCTCATCCTCACACCCCATCAGCAAGCCACGCCCACATCCTCACACCCTCATCCTCACACCTCCAGCCCACATCTCTGTATGTACAGGTGGAAGCCGCTAGTTTGACCCACTACACTAAGAGGACCTGCTGTGTGCAGCATCCTGTGTCCTGGGGACTTTGTCCAGTTCAGTTTTGTCTACATTATGAACTCATGGGCAGAATCAAGACGCTTCAGAAACACTGAAACTGTGCAAGGCTCCGGGTTGCCAGGACAGTTAAAAAATCCCCACTGTTTAAATCAAAACAGGAGAAAAACAACAATGCAACACGAAGCCTGAATGGAAAATCATAACATGATTAATTTTACTGAATGTGCCAGGATGTATGTGTGTGTGTGTGTGTGTGTGTGTGTGTGTGTGTGTGTGTGTGTGTGTGTGTGTGTGTGTGTGTGTGTGTGTGTAACTGAACCTATTCCAGTTGTAAAATGGACCACAAAATACCTACAGTCCCAGAAAAAAGCACTACATTGAACCTTTGTTACTCAGCCTCAACAGAAAAGTTTCACAGAGAGCTTCACATAGCCGGAGTTGGCAAAGATGCAGTTGGATGCCATAGTCAGCACAGAGCTGATAAATCCAAAACCTGTAAGATAAAACCAAAACCTGGAGCCACAGACTTCTCTGCTATGTCATTATTTTCCTCACAGATTCACAGGTTCTTGTGTGTGGAACTAAACATTCAACTCTGAGCCAGCTGGTGAGGACAAAGTTAAAGGACAAAGTTAAACAAACACCATGCCCTGGTCTCCAGAGGCCTGCCCTGGTCTCCAGAGGCCTGCCCTGGTGTCTGCAGACCTGCCCTGGTCTCCAGAGGCCTGCCCTGGCGTCTGCAGACCTGCCCTGGTCTCCAGAGGCCTGCCCTGGTGTCTGCAGACCTGCCCTGGTGTCTGGAGAGCTGCCCTGGTGTCTGGAGAGCTTCCCTGGTGTCTGCACACCTGCTCTGGTCTCCAGAGGCCTGCCCTGATCTCCAGAGGCCTGTCCAGATGTCTGCAGACCTGCCCTGGTCTCCAGAGGCCTGCCCTGGTGTCTGCAGACCTATCATGGTGTCTCCAGAGGCCTGCCCTGGTGTCTGCAGACCTGATCTGGTCTCCAGAGGCCTGCCCTGATCTCCAGAGGCCTGCCCTGGTGTTTGCAGACCTGATTGGGTCTCCAGAGGCCTGCCCTGGTGTCTGCAGACCTGCTCTGGTCTCCAGAGGCCTGCCCTGATGTCTGCAGACCTCCCCTGGTCTCCAGAGGCCTGTCCTGATCTCCAGTGGCCTACCCTCATGTCTGCAGACCTGTCCTGGGCTCTACAGATCTGCTCTGGTCTACACCTTCCATGGTTTACGCAAATCTGTTATAATCTATACTAACCTCATACTAACCTCAATTACCCGCTGGAATGTCTTTAAGTAGACAGGTCTGGAGTATAATACAGAACCTGGAAGAGTTTGTCTTCCTAAAGAACCCAGTAAACACAGTTACACGACAGCATTTACACGACAGGGAAAATATGTAAAGAAAAGTAAATTCGGCTGAAAGAAGTCAGGTTACAACTTAAATCTGCAGGAATAGGTTAGAACTCAATTCTGCCGGTGAAGGATACAACTCAAATCTGTAGGAACAGGTTACAACTTAAATATGCAGAAGGAGGATACAACTCAAATCTGCAGGAGGAGGTTACAACTTAAATCTGCAGGAGCAAGGGAGAGATGCTAATCTCAGATCTGCAGAAGGTTACCTTGTGCAGAAATGCTGGTATGACTGTGCTGAAGAGTCCCACCAGAAGCAGGGTTAAAATTAAACTCTGCGGCAGCGTTGATTTCCAGGAGCATACCTACCATACCTGTCTTCAGAATAACACCCCATACAATTAGAGCAAAGGCAATGAGAAAAATAAAGAGAAGAGAATAATATATTTAGAGAACAATAATCTTAGAATGATTTTAGATCTATAACATTCACAATGAAACGCTTGTCAGTGAGATTTTAGCCAAAACGGTTTTATTTGCTTTTTGTTCTTCAGGGCTTTTATCTGTTTCTTCCTCTGCAGTCAGAACACAGCAAGATCCACCCACACACACTTCTGCACATCTCTCCCAGGCCTGCACACACACACACACACACACACACACACACACACACACACACACACACACACACACACACACACACACACACACACACACACACACACACTACACACACACACACACCTCCTCACAAGAATAGAAACCACGTTGGCAGCTGCAGGCTCCAGCTCTTGAATCAACACCACCATCTCTTCCATCTGGTAAATGGGTCCCCACACAGACCTCTACACAAACCTGCTAAATGGGTCTCTACACAGACCTGCTAAACAGGTCTCTACACAAACCTGCTAAATTAGTCTCTACACAGACCTGCTAAACAGGTCTCTACACAAACCTGCTAAATTAGTCTCTACACAGACCTGCTAAATGAGTCTCTACACAGACCTACTAAACGGGTCTCTACACAGACCTGCTAAACGGGTCTCTACACAGACCTGCTAAATGGATCTCTACACAGACCTGCTAAACGGGTCTCTACACAGACCTGCTAAATGGGTCTCTACACAGATCTGCTAAATGAGTCTCTACACAGACCTGCTAAATGAGTCTCTACACAGACCTGCTAAATGGGTCTCTACGCAGGGCAGCCTGTCTGTACTTGGCAGGATGGGGCCAATATTCCTGATGTAAAGCTCCAGTGAAGCCCATGAGTTTCAGTATTTAGCCCATTAAATGTTTACTAAACCTCAATAACGCGTTTCATCAGAGGTGTATAATCCAGGTTCAGAAAGTAAAAGTCCTCACCAGGATTTTGCTCAAGCTTGATTTTCTAATTAGTGCATTCCAGGTAAAATTAGTGGAATCAGCACAATCCAGGAAGCTTGAGCAAAATCCTGGTGATAAACATTGATAAAACATCGATATAGCATTGATAAAACATCGATACAGCGTTGATAAAACATCGTTATAGTATTGATAAAACATTGATATAGCATTGATAAAACATCGATACAGCGTTGATAAAACATCGATACAGCGTTGATAAAACATCGATACAGCGTTGATAAAACATCAATATAGTGTTGATAAAACATCAATACAGCGTTGATAAAACATCGATACAGCGTTGATAAAACATCATTATAGCGTTGATAAAGCATCGATAAAGCGTTGATAAAACATCGATACAGCATTGATAAAGCATTGCTAAAGTGTCGATGAAACGTTGATAAAAGCATCAATATAGTGTTGATAAAACATCAATACAGCGTTGATAAAACATCGATACAGCGTTGATAAAACATCATTATAGCATTGATAAAGCATCGATAAAGCGTTGATAAAACATCGATACAGCATTGATAAAGCATTGCTAAAGTGTCGATGAAACGTTGATAAAAGCATCAATATAGTGTTGATAAAACATCAATACAGCGTTGATAAAACATCGATACAGCGTTGATAAAACATCATTATAGCATTGATAAAGCATCGATAAAGCGTTGATAAAACATCGATACAGCATTGCTAAAGTGTCGATGAAACGTTGATAAAAGCATCAATACATGTCCTCCTGTCCTCTATTACGTCGCCATGTGTTGTCAACAGCTGCCTGTGGCTCACCCGTGTGACCCAAGGGCAGGTGTGTTTATGAGAGCTGCACACATGGCTTTAGTACCAAGCTTAAAAGAGACTATAACACACCGTGATGATGTCACAGGGGCCCTCTGGCTTAGATAAGGTTTCCTCTAGCAGACAGCTGCAGTCGAAACACAACAACTGAGTCGGTACACACACACACACACACACACACACACTCACTCACTCACTCACACACACACACACAGGCCACAGCCCCACCCTTTTTCCCCTTCTTGCCTTGAGCTGATCTCCAGGATTAACCTTTGACCCTTCAAATATGGTTCAAAGCAGGCAGTTTAACAGGATGCAGGACATACTGTGTGACAGACACCATGGAGCTGCAGTGTGTTTACACTCCTCAGTCCAGACCTGCAGTGTGTTTACACTCCTCAGTCCAGACCTGTAGTGTGTTTACACTCCTCAGTCTAGACCTGCAGTGTGTTTACACTCCTCAATCCAGACCTGCAGTGTGTTTACACTCCTCAGTCCAGACCTGTAGTGTGTTTACACTCCTCAGTCCAGACCTGCAGTGTGTTTCACTCCTCAGTCCAGACCTGCAATGTGTTTACACTTCTCAGTCCAGACCTGCAATGTGTTTACACTCCTCAATCCAGACCTGCAGTGTGTTTACACTCCTCAATCCAGACCTGCAGTGTGATTGGCTGTACAGCTCTCCCCCAGTGCACTGCAAAAGAGGCGGCAAAACTCTGGGATCTGCTGACACTCTTGCAAACGAAACTTTCAACAAATGGACTGTCAGGAATGAAAGGCCAGCTCAGATATTGCTGAAGGTTGTGCAGTAAATCCATCAGTCACTGCTGTAGTCTGAGAACGCGAGCGAACCTCCACGCAGTATTCCACCAACATCACACGCGAGCACCGCAGCAGATCCCAGAAGGTGTTCAGACAAGGTAGCATTCTGACAGCGGCTGCGTGTGGTGTCTTTCATACAGGTGTATTCACACCTCAAATTCAGACATGGAATAAGTGATTTTTTGTTCATCTGGGATTATTAAAAGCTATTTATGCACAAATTACTTTTCTTTGGTATGTGAAAGTGCAGTCTATGAATACATAAACATACGCATAAAAGGACTCTCTCTCTCTCTCTCTCTCTCTCTCTCTCTCTCTCTCTCTCTCTCTCTCTCACACACACACACACACACACACACACACACACACACACACACTGGTCTATCCAGGCTGAATGAGCAGGAACTGGCCAATGGCACCAGAGATGTTTGATTGCTAGGCTGAATCACAATCTTCAACTTGCAAGAGCTGTAATTATTAACACCACAGTCCATATTCCCTACAAGAAAAAGAAACATTTTACACTGCTGTAACTGCGATGTTACAGTGATGGAACACTGCTATAACTGTGATGTCACTGTGATGTAACACTGCTGAAAATTTGACATTTCCTCAGGTAGGTGGGATATGCTATAAAACTAAGCATATGGTCAGCAGAAACACTCAAAGTGGCTGTGGGATTCAGCAATTTTCTGGCTGTGGCAACCTTGTGTGATGGCATTAGGGGGCTCAGTGTGTGCCAAGAAAACATTTGCCACACAATGGCACCACCAGCACCACCTGTCTGAACTGCTGACATCATGGATTTGTACCATTTCTGAAGATGGTCATGATGGCACAGCAGAAAAAGATCCATCAAAGCAACCAGAACTTCAGCTGTTCGCTGTCAGAGCCTGTGGCCACAGGGACCTCAGAGCCCTCAGAGAGGAATCTAACGTTCTTGCCCTCATGTGTGCAGTCTGACACGCCACAGTTAGCAGTCTGACGCGCCATGTTCTGATATTCTTTTCTGCTCACAACAGTTGTAAAAAGATGTTGAGCTTTTCTAACCGTCCTGTCAGCTCAAAGCAGCAACACCAGTCTCCTCCGACCCCGTATCAACAAGACCATTCTGAAGACATGTCGCTCACTATCTAGTTTTGGCTTTTCATATTTTTCTGTGTAAATTGTAGAGATGCATGTGAAAATTCCAGTTTCTGAATTACTCAACCAGCTCAAAGCAACTCAAAGCAGCTCAAAGCAGCTCAAAGCAACTCAAAGCAGCTCAAAGCACCCCATCTGGCCATGACCAGACCAGAGTCAGTCACATCACATTTGCCCTAATTGTAATGTCTGGTGTAAACATTTCACACAGACAACAGACACATCACCTGAGACAGTTCAGGGCTCCAAGCTCAGTAAAACACACACACACACACACACACACACACACACACACACACACACACACACACACACACACACACACACACACACACTAACCACAAACCGAAGCAGACACCTGACCCTAACCCATGCTCGGCTGAGATGCATTATAAAGCAGGTTATACACAATACTGATGACACGGGGTGTAAAATTCTGCTCAGATGTTACTCTGAGTGACTCCATACTAACTACTCCGAGTAGGGTTGTGCGATATGACGGTATTTTGGTATACCACGGTATTAACATATGGTGACGGTACTGTAAAATGGTGACGAAATATTAACTACGGTTGCCTTGCACAAGTAGGGTCCCGAAAAAAATTCAAACCAGTGGAGTTTGCAGCAGGAAGTAAAGCTAAAACATGTTTTGTGGATCTTATTTCAGCCAGTTAGAATGCTTTTGTTTTTCTTGTGGGAAATCGTTGGAGCTAGCTAGATATGGAGGTTAATGAAAGTAATGCTAATAAACGTCAGTGGATTGTAAGCTAACTAGCGTTTACAGACAAATTCCTGTAATTAACATAAAAATGTTAAATGTTAATTAAACTTTCAAATGTTGATGAAAGTGAACTATAAACTCTAGCTTGCTGGCCAACTAGTTAGGTAACGTTTACTTTCAATAAGTGACTGTAAAAACTAGGTGACTAGCTAACTAGCTAGTGTTTAAAATCCATTTTCATTGCCATATCCAAGTGGTTTAAACGTTGCGTCTCCTTCCGTCTTTTC
>NC_135224.1:1959117-1986617 GCF_052324685.1 Brachyhypopomus gauderio
TGCATTCAGCACAGAGACCCCGTACAGCTGCGCTCAACACAGAGACCCCGTACAGCTGCACTCAGCACAGAGACCACGTACAGCTGTGCTCAAAACAGAGACCCCGTACAGCTGGGTTCAGCACAGAGACTCCGTACAGCTGCGCTCAACACAGAGACCCCGTACAGCTGCGCTCAACACAGAGACCCCGTACAGCTGCGTTCAGTACAGAGACCCCGTACAGCTGTGCTCAAAACAGAGACCCCGTACAGCTGCGTTCAGCACAGAGACCCCGTACAGCTGGGTTCAGCACAGAGACCCCGTACAGCTGGGTTCAGCACAGAGACCCCGTACAGCTGCGTTCAGTACAGAGACCCCGTACAGCTGTGCTCAAAACAGAGACCCCGTACAGCTGCCCTCAGCACAGAGACCCCGTACAGCTGCGTTCAACACAGAGACCCCGTACAGCTGTGCTCAAAACAGAGACCCCGTACAGCTGCCCTCAGCACAGAGACCCCGTACAGCTGCGTTCAGCACAGAGACCCCGTACAGCTGGGTTCAGCACAGAGACCCCGTACAGCTGCGTTCAGTACAGAGACCCTGTACAGCTGTGCTCAAAACAGAGACCCCGTACAGCTGCGTTCTACACAGAGATCCCGTACAGCTGCGTTCAGTACAGAGACCCCGTACAGCTGTGCTCAAAACAGAGACCCCGTACAGCTGCGTTCAGCACAGAGACCCCGTACAGCTGGGTTCAGCACAGAGACCCCGTACAGCTGCGTTCAGTACAGAGACCCCGTACAGCTGTGCTCAAAACAGAGACCCCGTACAGCTGCGTTCAACACAGAGACCCCGTACAGCTGCGTTCAGTACAGAGACCCTGTACAGCTGTGCTCAAAACAGAGACCCCGTACAGCTGCGTTCAACACAGAGACCCCGTACAGCTGCGTTCAACACAGAGACCCCGTACAGCTGCACTGAACAGCTGGTATCCACTTTCCTGCACACAGGCTCCACACAACACACACACAATTGAGCAGAAAGTGAGAACGCACACACATACACCCGTGAAAACACACATACACATACACACACACGTGTGCAAATGCACATATATACACAGCTTCAATATTCCAGTAATCCAATAACCTTGAGTGTAAGAAACAGAAGGAGCAGGTGGGAAATATTGTCTCTTAGCTGCACGCACACACACTGGGATGTGCCAACACACACACAAACACACACCAGGCTGCACACACACACACACACACACACACACACACACCTCTCTGTGTGGAGTAGATGTAATTCAACTGATTAAGGCAGCACTGTATCTCTTCACACTCATGCTTTAAACTTAATACACAAGACATCATCTCACTAAGTGTGTGTGCGTGTGTGTGTGTGTGTGTGTGTGTGTGTGTGTGTGTGTGTGTGTGTACTAATGCTAATGGAGCTTTTATTTAAACAAGGTCACACTGAAGGAGAGAGATAGATAGAGATAGAGTGAGAGAGAGGTGGAGGAGAGAGGGAGAGAGAGAGAAGAGAGTGGGAGAGAGGGGGAGAGAGGGGGAGAGAGGGGGAGAGAGGGAGAGAGAGGGAGAGAGAGGGAGGGAGAGAAGCACAGTGTTTTGTGCTTGTGAGAGATGCTTTACTTTCATTAATATTTTTGTGTGTGTTGTGTGTTACTGTCACTCTGTGGTGATCAGCCCCACTCATGTGTAACGCTACACACTCTGGGCAGCTGTGCAGTGGCTCCAGACTGCAGAAAACACCCCCGCCAGGGAGATACCAGCTCCATACACACACGCCTCACAATACACACAACATCCGAGAGTCTGAGAGTGTCTGAATCATCTCTCCCCAACCTGGGAAGGCAGGGGACAGGATGGTGGGGACAGTGTGTGTGTGTGTGTGTGTGTGTGTGTGTGTGTGTGTGTGTGTGTGTGTGTGTGTGTGTGTGTGTCACCCTGTACTCACTGTACTGACTCTAATCTCACTGTATCAATAGCACTGGGACCATAAAAGGTTCCGTCCTCGAAGTACTGGACCCTGGCTTATGTGCTACTGGGCTACAGAACCTTATTTCATGAAACCTCTTTAGATTTGTTACCAGTACTGATTTGGGAACAGCTTTCCCATTTAAAGCGAACAATACAAAATTGTGTAGATGAAAGACCCTGATCTAAAATTAACATAAAAATAAATCACATTAAATATGGAAGGTGGATTTCACTCTCAATCTGACATCTGTTAATCGCTTTCCTCACAGTCTCTGTTCAGGTCAATAATAATATTCACTCTTTTTTTGTCTCTCACACACGCACCGACACAGACACATACACACACACACACACACACACACACACACACACACACACACACACACACAAGAGGGCAGAGCAGAGGAGAGAGGCATAGCCCTGCACCCCACCCTCTCCAAGTGAGGCACACAACCTCTGTGGCACTCCCGTGAACACCCCATGAGCACTCCGATGAACACTCCTATAGATACTACATGAGCACTCCCGTGAACACTCCCGTAAACACACCCATGAACACTCCTGTGAACACTCCCGTGAACACACCCATGAACACTCCTGTGAACACTACATGAGCACTCCCGTGAACACTCCTGTGAACACACCCATGAACACACCCATGAACACTCCCGTGAACAGGCAGTGAGCCCTCAGGCTGCAGGAGGCTGTGTGTGTACAGAGCTCTCTGCAAGATTTACTGGAGCAATAAAAAGAAGAGGCATAACAACACGCTTCCTTAATGGGAAACTTCAAACGCCTGAAAACACAGACTAGATCACAATATGATCCTGTCCACTCTCTGAAAACACAGACTAGATCACAATATGATCCTGTCCACTCTCTGAAAACACAGACTAGATCACAATATGATCCTGTCCACTCTCTGAAAACACAGACTAGATCACAATATGATCCTGTCCACTCTCTGAAAACAGACTAGATTACAATATGATCCTGTCCACACTCTGAAAACAGACTAGATCACAATATGATCCTGTCCACTCTCTGAAAACAGACTAGATCACAATATGATCCTGTCCACTCTCTGAAAACAGACTACATCAGAATATGATCCTGTCCACTCTCTGAAAACAGACTAGATCACAATATGATCCTGTCCACTCTCTGAAAACAGACTAGATCACAATATGATCCTGTCCACTCTCTGAAAACACAGACTAGATCACATCCTGTGGCTGGAATGGTGAGCAGGGTCAGCTTCCCTCAAACCTGAATGTATCAGCAGCAACAGGTTAAAGCTGCTGTATAATCTGTGGATTAACTCTATTGTTTAATCTGTGATATAACTGTTATAAAATGTGTGGATTAACTTTATTGTTTAATCTGTGGATAAACTCTCTTGTATAATCTGTGGATAAACTCTCTTGTATAATCTGTGGATAAACTCTCTTGTATAATCTGTGGATGAACTCTCTTGTATAATCTGTGGATAAACTCTCTTGTATAATCTGCGGATAAACTCTCTTGTATAATCTGTGGATAAACTCTCTTGTATAATCTGTGGATAAACTCTCTTGTATAATCTGTGGATTAACTGAACAGCTATGACTCAGCGTGCTGTCAGGACGTCGGAGCAGCTGCACATCAAACCACATTCACTGTTCATTATTCCACTAATGTTTTACTGGCGGGATTGACCACTACTCAACGGACTCTGTACCTGTTCTTCAGTCTTCCTCCCGTCACCCAACATAGACAGAAGCACAAACAGAGAGAAATTAAGATAAAATATTAGAATAAAAAACCATACCAGAATATGGAGAGACACTGTCTGATCTGAGTGTCAGCTTCCTGCCTTTCTAGTGTGAGAGTACAGAGTCTCTGACAGATTCTTTCTGTCAGTTCATCGAAGGTGTTGTGTAGTTCTTGATGAAAGAAAGTGGAATGCTTTCATCCTGTGTGTTTGTGCCTCTCTCTACCGTTAGGAAATCACCCAACAGATGTTCTGGTGATCAAAAATGCTGGCACACACACGTCCTGCTGGAGCCCAGCAGTGAAACAAACTCAGGTGAAATTATTCTCCATTCATTCAGAGAGAGAAAGTGTGTGTGTGTGTGTGTGTGTGTGTGTGTGTGTGTGTGTGTGTGTGTGTGTGTGTGTGTGTGTGCGTGTGTGTGTGTGTGTGTGTGTGCGTGTGTGTGTGTGTGTGTGTGTGTGTGTGCGTGTGTGTACGCAGTGAAGCACTGAATGTGGAAGTGTTTAAACTACTGCAGCATAAAACAGCTAGTACAACCTGACCTCCCCCATCTTCTCTTTGTTATGTCTCTCTCTCTGTAGGTTTCTCCTGTCTGTCTGTCTCTGTCTCACTCCCCAGTCTCTCTCCGTAGGTTTCTCTGTCTCACTGTCTCCCTTCTCTCTCTGTCTGTCTGTCTCCATCCTGTTTGTGTCTTTCTGATTTTCTCTAAATGTGTTTACTGGTCTATGATTCACACCTATTATGCAAGAATTGTGCAGTAAATATATTTATTATAAAAAACTTATATAATAGTGTAACTGAAATGATAATAATGAAAATAAAATATGGAAAACAATGAACAAATAAATAAAAAAGGAAAAATTGCCTTAAGCACATATCTAAGCAGAGGAGACACATTCACTGATTTAGATCATATTCTCATATTCTCTATATTCTTAAACGCATATAGATTTAACCACACTCACTGTCTGAGATCATATTCTCAGATGCTATTTCACGGTTATGGTACTTACATATGTTATACTGGTTTGCAACCTTTGGAATTTCTCTTAACCTCTTGCGTAAACATGCATTTTCTGAAAACACATTCAGGTAATGGAATAAAAGTTTACACCAAATTAAAGCACATTTCTTTTGGGTCCTTTCAAAGCAACAGCAGGTTCTGCTGTTACGTTTGTTTGTGCTGGACCGCACGGCCCACATGGGGCCTCTCTGTTTCCATGGGGCCCCTCCGTTTCCATGGGGCCCCTCTGTTTCCATGGGGCCCCTCCGTTTCCATGGGGCCCCTCTGTTTCCATGGGGTTTGTGTCAGCCTCTGCACCTTCAGATTATGAGCAGAGTTCCTACACGAGTGCAGATGTTGGTCCATAACTGTCATGTGGTATCTTTATCTAGGGGTTTTTTTCATTGTAGGAAGATAAACAGGCAATTCATAATAGCAGATTATTCATAATCCATAATAGCAGATTATTCATAATCCATAATAGCAGATTATTCATAATACATAGTAGCAGATTATTTAAAATTCATAATAGCAGATTATTCATAATCCATAATAGCAGATGAACAACAGTTATTATTAACAATTATTTCCTTGGAAGTCATTATTCGTTTTGTTGCCGATTGAGAACCTTCTGGTCTTCCAGTCTATGCTGTTTTGTTGAAGGACTCATGTGTAATGATTTACGCGTCACGGAGTGAGAGGGCGGACACAAACACAGAGGAGAGCGAGATTTAAAGGGAATTCCTAACTCAGAGTCAAACAGACTCAAAGCATTGGTCAGATCAGAAAGGGAGTCTGAACATGAAACACGGAGTGTCATACGGAGTGACATACTTAAATACAAGGAACAACTGGAAACTAAAATACAAAACAAGACGGAATAGGAAACACAAACCGAGCATACAAGAACCAGGGAAACAAGGAACTACTTATGACACAACGACCGACACCAGACCAGGGAAAGAATATCAATACACAGAACCAACAGGAACTAACCAGACACAGTTGGGGAAGACACTGTCACACGGACCAGGACCACTGAAGTGACAGATAGTAGAGGGGGCGGAGCCCTACGTGACATCATGGTCTTCCAGTAGAGGGTCAAATCCCTTAGGAACGGCTTTAATTTGTTTCTTGAGCAGATTTGGTCATGCTGTTCAAAGTACCAAGTTCAGATTTGCTGAGGTTCAGTTGTAATGGCTCTGGACCCTTGTGAGTATTCCGATCATGACTTACGGGCTGAAACATCTTACTGTCCTAAAGTGGATCTAAGGGGTAGATCTGGTATTCCGGGTTACTTTAGTTAGTGGATGTCCTGTTACCTGAGTTACAGGTAGATCTGGTGTTCTAGGTTTCTAGGTGTTGAAAGAACCTGACAGAAACAGATAATATGAGTTTGTGTGATACCAGCTGTGGGATGCAGACATTAAAGGACTCCAGAACACATTCAGTTCAGAATAAAAATGACTAAGAATTTGAGCATAAAATAAACTAACTCACAGAAAATCTGCAGTAATGTGGATATGAATGTGTGGGTGCACATTTCTAAGACGGACCAGCAATACATGGATTACATAAGGAAAGATGAGTGAGTCTTATGAGTGAGTCTTATGAGTGAGTCTTATGAGTGAGTCTTATGAGTGAGTCTTATGAGTGAGTCTTATGAGTGAGTCTTATGGCCGTTACAGGGAAGCTCTCAAGTGCCTTTGTTTCATCCTCACAAGACTCTCACCTTCACACATTCTGGCCGTGCAGGTAACGCGGGCACCTGGGATCATTTCTGACAGACAGGATCACTGGTGGTTTATGCAAATGAAAAGAAAAGTTTGTCCTGATTTGGAGGCATCACAGGTTCTGACCTCTTATCATCCTTTTCCTGCCTTGGCCGGCTTGAGTGACTCACTGATTCAGCACTTTGTTCAAATTTGAGTGACTCACTGATTCAGCACTTTGTTCAAATTGGTCTCTATTTGTTGTTTTTTCATTAGACACTGTTCTAATTGATACTGACGATCGAACAGTTCTGTTTGTTCTGCTGTTTGGTTGTACGTTCCCAAAGGTGGGGATCATTTCAATGATCGTTTGGTTTCTGTCAGTGTGGACTGAATTAGCTTCTCTTTTTGTTTTGAGTCCAGGTGAAGGAGGCTCTCCTGAGGGTTTGCTGATATGTGTGACTGTACCAGCTAATGAAACATTATTTGATTTCAATACCAAAAAAAAAAAAATGGTGTGACTTGAGTGTTGTATATGAGTGTTGTGTGTTGTGCATTTTGAATTTAAAACCATGAACTTCCCTACAAAGGGAAGCTTGGTACTTTTTTAATCGTAACTCTGTCCCCTCAGCGGATGAATGAAGATTTCCCTCTATCATGTTTTCTACAACTCATTTGTTAGTTATATTTACAGTCTCTTCTGTTCTTGGTGCAAAAATTAAACAATCACTGCATATTTACTATAAATCTGCCATCATATTTACTTTAAACCTGGCATTATATTTACTATAAACCTCTCATCATATTTACTATAAACCTGCCATTATATTTACTATAAACCTCTCATCATATTTACTATAAACCTGCCATTATATTTACTATAAACCTCTCATCATATTTTCTATCTATTGTACTAGTGTCATGTGGTGTGTGTGTCATGTGCTGATCTGTAAATCTTCAGACGTCCGTGTTTCTCTGCATCAGTCCAGTTCTCTCTGTGTGTTTACACTTGTAATGGAGATTCAAACTGTAATTCAAACTAAGCACACTGATTTACATTTGACTTCAGTAAATGAATATATAGTCCATGCCTTGTTAAAAACTCTTTTCTGCATCAGTCTTTCTTTAAGCTGACGTTTAAGAGCTAAGAGCTGATTTCTAGAAAGCTGTCCAGCACGTCCACTGACACATTTGACTGTAGGTGAATGAGCAAACTGACCAGACATATGTCTAAAAACAAAAACATCACGGCTGCCTTCAAAATAAAAGTTCTGCAGTAGCTGGTGCACCTATCACAGTGTAACAGGTGGACCAGGCATAGGTGGCTGTGTTGATGGGTAGATGTCTGATTACATTGGATTGACCATGCACTTATACTGGTCGTATTGATGGGTAGATGTCTGATTACACTGGATTGACCATTCACTTAGACTGGTCATGTTGATGGGTAGATGTCTGATTACACTGGATTGACTATGCACTTATACTGGTCGTATTGATGGGTAGCTGTCCAATTATACTGGTCATGTTGATGGGTAGATGTCTGATTAGACTGGTCATGTTTATGGGTAGATGTCTGATTAGACTGGTCATGTTTATGGGTAGATGTCTGATTAGACTGGTCATGTTTATGGGTAGATGTCTGATTAGACTGGTCATGTTTATGGGTAGATGTCTGATTAGACTGGTCATGTTTATGAGTAGATGTCTGATTAGACTGGTCATGTTTATGGGTAGATGTCTGATTAGACTGGTCATGTTTATGAGTAGATGTCTGATTATACTGGTCATGTTTATGAGTAGATGTCTGATTATACTGGTCATGTTTATGGGTAGATGTCTGATTATACTGGTCATGTTTATGGGTAGATGTCTGATTAGACTGGTCATGTTGATGGGTAGATGTCTGATTATACTGGTCATGTTTATGGGTAGATGTCTGATTAGACTGGTCATGTTTATGAGTAGATGTCTGATTATACTGGTCATGTTTATGGGTAGATGTCTGATTATACTGGTCATGTTTATGGGTAGATGTCTGATTAGACTGGTCATGTTGATGGGTAGATGTCTGATTAGACTGGTCATGTTTATGGGTAGATGTCTGATTAGACTGGTCATGTTGATGGGTAGATGTCTGATTAGACTGGTCATGTTTATGGGTAGATGTCTGATTATACTGGTCATGTTTATGGGGAGATGTCTGATTATACTGGTCATGTTTATGGGTAGATGTCTGATTAGACTGGTCATGTTTATGGGTAATTGACTGATCTATGACTTCTCACCAGCTGCATTTATTAATAACTTAAGTGGAAATCTAGCAAGACTATTAATGTCTATTTACAAAGAGGATGTGGAACTCGAGATGAAATAATTCAGTTGGTGTGTCCAATTTTCATAGCGTTTTATGCATTATAGCCTCAAGATCTTACTGCCGTACAACAATATATATCGTATTAAACATATGCATCTCTCCCTCCCCATCTCCACATAACCACTCACCCCACCCCACCCCCGCCTGTCTGCCTCCCGTTTAGAGACCCCACCCCCGCCTGTCTGCCTCCCGTTTAGAAACCCCACCCCCGTCTGTCTGCCTCTGCTTCGTTTGGAGACCCCACCCCCCACCTGTCTGCCTCTGCCTCGTTTGGAGACCCCACCCCCACCTGTCTGCCTCCCGTTTGGAGACCCCACCCCCACCTGTCTGGTTCTCGTTAGGAGACCCCACCCCCACCTGTCTACCTCCCGTTTGGAGACCCCACCCCCGTCTGTCTGCCTCTGCCTCGTTTGGAGACCCCACCCCCACCTGTCTGCCTCTGCCTCGTTTGGAGACCCCACCCCCACCTGTCTGCCTCCCGTTTAGAGACCCCATCCCCACCTGTCTGGTTCTCGTTTGGAGACCCCACCCCCACCTGTCTACCTCCCGTTTGGAGACCCCACCCCCGTCTGTCTGCCTCTGCCTCGTTTGGAGACCCCACCCCCACCTGTCTGGTTCTTGTTTGGAGACCCCACCCCCACCTGTCTGCCTCTGCCTCGTTTAGAGACCCCAACCCCGTCTTTGAAGCCCTTGCAGGTGATCCATGGATCAGTCACACACCACACAAGCCACATCTGAATTAAACGATTCTCCTTCTCAGACCACACAGTTGTTGAGCTCTCATTTGTAACATGAATATTTTCTGTGTCTTTTTATCTCTTCAGCAATACAGTCAGATCCAGAAGAGGAACCTGCTCACAGTTCAGCCACCAGAGCTCTGCGGCTCACACCATCACTGCTCTAGGCTAATTCTGGAGTACTGGAGTCGTCTTTGTGCTTTCTATTACATTAGTCAAGACATGCATTAGGGAATTACTTTAAAAACACTTAAGAAACTGTGAGCTGAGAAGGGGGAGATGTTTAGGGCATCTGTGTAGAGTTTCACCACAATTACTAATCAGGGAAAGAGAGTTTACAGTAGATGTGAACAGATGTTTTAGACAGCGATGAAGACAGAGTTGAGAGAACTGGCTTCTGTGAATAGACCAGTACTATTTACTCATGTCACATTGTAGTTTACATGGCAAACATATTAGCCATTCAAAACGCACATTAATGGACTATTAACTGATCAAATCCTAACTAGGTTCTGAAATCTCCAGTCTTCATTCATCACACCTGGTCAGACCAGCACAGCTAAAGGTGAGTGTGTGTGTGTGTGTGTGTGTGTGTGTGTGTGTGTGTGTGTGTGTGTGTGTGTGTGTGTGTGTGTGTGTGTGTGTGTGTGTGTGTGTGTGTAACACGGCAACAGGCCTGTTGAGAACCAGGTGAATGAAGCAGCCGGTGTTATGTGCGGCACGGTGCCATCACGACAGCATGACGGCCATTTAAAAAATCATGCAAAACATGGTTAGTGGTTAAAGATGGTCCCTGATGGTTAAGAGATTAAAGTAAGGAGTGTGTTATAATGACTAAGATTTGAGGATTAAATTAAGGAGATCTTGATAATGGTGTTTTTAAAGGGATTGGGAGAGAGGAGCTTTATAGGTTAAGAGATTCAGGTAAGAGGGGTTAGTCAGATCCGATGGTTTGGTGTAGGCAGTGTGTGGATGTCCCGCTGCCAGTAGACAGGTGGGCTCATCTTTTGCTACAAGACCTAAAGGGAACCAGTAAAGAACAGGTGTGTGCTTCAGTGAACTTGTGTCGTACCATCCTTACTGTATATCCTTACTGTATCTGACTTGTTTAATGAAATGAAATAAATTCTATTGTTTGATTGAGAGCAGACGCTCAGCTAAAACCATTTAGCTAAACTGATCAAGCCAAAGTGAGTAACTATCTGATGTTAGCATTGTGATGTTAGCATTGTGATGTTAGCGCTGTGATGTTAGCAATCATCCATAAGTTCAAATTCCCTCAAATACCATCTCATTCACGTGTCACCAGAATCTACACAAACACCCTCATACACACACACACACACACACACACACACACACACACACACACACACCTACGTATTTTCCTAGTACTGTGAAGGTTCACACTGCTACATCACTCTTGCAATGACATCATAGGTTGAGTCAGTTGATTTAGAGAGATTGACTACACCACTAACCTCTGAGGAGGGAGACAGTGTGTTGTACATATGTGTATTGTCTGTTTATTGTGGTATATATTCTGTTCACTGTGGTACATGTGGTGTGTATTGTCTGTGTTTCATCAGTTTAGACATATGGGGGTTTAGGGTCAATCGGAGTCCGGAGTTTTGTGCTGGGGAGCAAAACCAGATGTCTGGAATAAAATCCCTTAACTACTGAACTACCGAATTTCTGGACTACTGCACTGCTGGACAAGACTGGCCAGTTTTGATTTTTTGAAGATGAAGATAACGAAGATGTTGAGACAAAAAAAAGCTGTTGTGGACGAGGGGACACAGGAAGTGTGTTGTGGACGAGGGGACATGGGGAGAGTGTTGTGGACGAGGGGACACAGGAAGTGTGTTGTGGGAACTTCTGAGGACGTCTGCTTCTGGAACTCTCCAGATTCCAGAGAGGTCTCCAAGCAACCTCAAAACGGAAACTACCCTTTTTGGCAGAGAGACAGGGAGAAGAATGAACACACACACACACACACACACACACACACACACACACACACACACACACACACACACACTCACACACACACACACACACACACACACACACAGAAACACACAGACACACACACACACAGATGTACACACAGAAACACACAAACATGTACACACACACACACTCACAAAATACTAGTTAAATGGGAGAGAAAACAATCTAAAATATTCAAATTCCTGAATCCCACAAAGACAATATTGGCAATATTGAGAAAGGGGAGAATGCGGGGGAGGGGCTGGATGATCAGCCAGCAATTCAGTGTGTGTGCAGCTACACACACACACACACACACACACACACACACACACACACACACACACACACACACACACACACACACACACACACACACACACTCGGATTGGTGCCCAGAGCAGACAGCCGTAAGTGTTAAGCAGGTAACAGTGAGCTGGTCCTGGCAGTCATTCAGTACATTTGGCTGTCAGTGTTTCCCAGTACATACAGAGAGGCGGTCCCCACACTGACCACACCCACACTTCTCACAGCTCCTCCCAGAGAGGCGGTCCCCACACTAACCACACCCACACTTCTCACAGCTCCTCCCAGAGAGGCGGTCCCCACACTGACCACACCCACACTTCTTACAGCTCCTCCCAGAGAGGCAGTCCCTACACTGACCACACCCACACTTCTTACAGCCCATCCCAAAGAGGCTGACCACACCCACACTTCTCACAGCCCATCCCAAAGAGGCTGACCACACCCACACTTCTCACAGCCCCTCCCAGAGAGGCTGACCACACCCACACTTTCTACAGCTCCTCCCAGAGAGGCGGTTCCCACACTGACCACATCTTGATTGGCCAGGACTAGCTCCACAACCCCCACCCCTGGTGCAGGAAGGGTCACGTGTGCTGAGGTGTAGTAAACGTGTCTAGTGTAGTTGTAGTTGAACGTATCTGGTGTAGTTTAAACGTGTCTAGTGTAGTTGTAGTTGAACGTGTCTGGTGTAGTTTAAACGTGTCTAGTGTAGTTGTAGTTGAACGTGTCTAGTGTAGTTGAACGTGTCTGGTGTAGTTTAAACGTGTCTAGTGTAGTTTAAACGTGTCTAGTGTAGTGTAGTTGAACGTGTCTAGTGTAGTTGAACGTGTCTAGTATAGTTGAACGTGTCTAGTATAGTTAACGTGTCTAGTATAGTTAACGTGTCTAGTGTAGTTCATCAGCTCACATCCCAAACCTCCGCAGCACTGCTGCACCGTCTGTACAGGGGCTTACACTTGCAGGACACCCAGCAGTGGGAGGGACAGGTAGAGACCTGCTGTAGGGTGTAGGTGTGGGTGAGGTAAAGACCTGCTGTAGGGTGTAGGTGTGGGTGGGTGAGGTAGAGACCTGCTGTAGGGTGTAGGTGTGGG
Organism: Brachyhypopomus gauderio; assembly: GCF_052324685.1. Taxonomy (NCBI): domain Eukaryota; kingdom Metazoa; phylum Chordata; class Actinopteri; order Gymnotiformes; family Hypopomidae; genus Brachyhypopomus; species Brachyhypopomus gauderio. Next base: position 1,972,077 of record NC_135224.1, read on the forward strand.
TGAGGTAGAGACCTGCTGTAGGGTGTAGGTGTGGGTGGGTGAGGTAGAGACCTGCTGTAGGGTGTAGGTGTGGGTGAGGTAGAGACCTGCTATAGGGTGTAAGTGTGGGTGGGTGAGGTAGAGACCTGCTGTAGGGTGTAGGTGTGGGTGGGTGAGGTAGAGACCTGCTGTAGGGTGTAGGTGTGGGTGGGTGAGGTAGAGACCTGCTGTAGGGTGTAGGTGTGGGTGGGTGAGGTAGAGACCTGCTGTAGGGTGTAGGTGTGGGTGAGGTAGAGACCTGCTGTAGGGTGTAGGTGTGGGGGGTGAGGTAGAGACCTGCTGTAGGGTGTAGGTGTGGGTGGGTGAGGTAGAGACCTGCTGTAGGGTGTAGGTGTGGGTGGTGAGGTAGAGACCTGCTGTAGGGTGTAGGTGTGGGTGGGTGAGGTAGAGACCTGCTGTAGGGTGTAGGTGTGGGTGGGTGAGGTAGAGACCTGCTGTAGGGTGTAGGTGTGGGTGAGGTAGAGACCTGCTGCCGGTGTAGGTGTGGGTGGGTGAGGTAGAGACCTGCTGTAGGGTGTAGGTGTGGGTGGGTGAGGTAGAGACCTGCTGTAGGGTGTAGGTGTGGGTGGGTGAGGTAGAGACCTGCTGTAGGGTGTAGGTGTGGGTGGGTGAGGTAGAGACCTGCTGTAGGGTGTAGGTGTGGGTGGGTGAGGTAGAGACCTGCTGTAGGGTGTAGGTGTGGGTGAGGTAGAGACCTGCTATAGGGTGTAAGTGTGGGTGGGTGAGGTAGAGACCTGCTGTAGGGTGTAGGTGTGGGTGGGTGAGGTAGAGACCTGCTGTAGGGTGTAGGTGTGGGTGGGTGAGGTAGAGACCTGCTGTAGGGTGTAGGTGTGGGTGGGTGAGGTAGAGACCTGCTGTAGGGTGTAGGTGTGGGTGAGGTAGAGACCTGCTGTAGGGTGTAGGTGTGGGGGGGTGAGGTAGAGACCTGCTGTAGGGTGTAGGTGTGGGTGGGTGAGGTAGAGACCTGCTGTAGGGTGTAGGTGTGGGTGGGTGAGGTAGAGACCTGCTGTAGGGTGTAGGTGTGGGTGAGGTAGAGACCTGCTGTAGGGTGTAGGTGTGGGTGAGGTAGAGACCTGCTGTACGGTGTAGGTGTGGGTGGGTGAGGTAGAGACCTGCTGTAGGGTGTAGGTGTGGGTGAGGTAGAGACCTGCTGTAGGGTGTAGGTGTGGGTGAGGTAGAGACCTGCTGTAGGGTGTAGGTGTGGGTGAGGTAGAGACCTGCTGTAGGGTGTAGGTGTGGGTAAGGTAGAGACCTGCTGTACGGTGTAGGTGTGGGTGGGTGAGGTAGAGACCTGCTGTACGGTGTAGGTGTGGGTGGGTGAGGTAGAGACCTGCTGTAGGGTGTAGGTGTAGTTAGGACAGGTGGAGATTTGCTGCACATGGTGTGATGGAGTGCTGCTGCTGTCCGGAATTTATCAAGGAACCACACACACACACAGCGACACAGAGACACAGACACACACACACACACACACACACACACACACACACACACACACACACACACACACACACACACACACACACACACACACAAACACACACACACACAAACACACACAGACACACACACACAAACACACACAAACACACAGACACAAACACACACACACACACACACACACACACACACACACACACACACACACACACACACACACACACACACACACACACACACTGGTACGTGGGGCAGCTCAGTGAGATTCATTGCTTTATCGTCTTGCACTTCTATCAGTGTATTTCAGTCTCTCCACTTCGTCCCCTGCTGCCTCTCAGCCTCCTACAGTCACACAGCTTACAGCACTGTTCATCACTACACCACCCGACACCAGCAGGAACTCCACCCAGAGAGGGGGGGGGGGGGGGGGGGAGAGGGAGGGGGAGAGAGAGAGAGAGAGGGGGGGGGAGAGAGGGAGGGAGGGAGGGAGGGGGAGGGGGAGAGGGAGAGATAGAGTGAGGGAGGGGGAGAGAGGGGGAGAGTGAGAGAGGGAGAGGGAGGGCGAGAGAGGGAGAGAAAGAAAGAGAGAGAGGGATGAGGGAGAGAGGGGAGAGGGGGCGGAAGAGAGAGAGAGAGAGAAGGGGGATAGAGAAAGAGAGAGAGGGAGAGAAAGAGGTGGAGAGAGTGAGAGGGGGTAGAGAGAAAGGGTGAACAGAGAGAGAGGGAGGGAGGGAGGGAGGGAGGGAGAGAGGGGGAGGAAGAGGAAGAGAGATACTTTATTTATTAGGGTAGATTCTGCCCTTCTCTCTACAGGGGAGTATGGGGGTTAGAGCGTGTGTCAATCACAAGTCCGTTTCATCTATCAGACCAAGAACAAGAGCAGAGACCAGAGAGGGAGAGGAACCGTCTTTCTCGTGTGGAACCGTCTTTCTCGTGTGGATCCGTCTTTCTCGTGTGGATCCGTCTTTCTCGTGTGGAACCGTCTTTCTCGTGTGGATCCGTCTTTCTCGTGTGGATCCGTCTTTCTCGTGTGGATCCGTCTTTCTCGTGTGGAACCGTCTTTCTCGTGTGGATCCGTCTTTCTCGTGTGGATCCGTCTTTCTCGTGTGGAACCGTCTTTCTCGTGTGGAACCGTCTTTCTCGTGTGGATCCGTCTTTCCTGTTTGGTTTTTACTTTCCCGAATATTTTATAACAGATTTTGTTTCTATGCTGTTACTATTACCATCCATGCAGCAAGTAGAATATCAAGCCATTGTGAACAGAAGTGAGTCACAGGCACATACAGTAGTTAGAGAGAAAAAGACAGGAAGAGAGAGAGAGAGAGAGAGAGAGAGAGAGAGAGAGAGAGAGAGAGAGACAGAGGATCTTTTCAGCTTTTGGGGAGTTGCTGTTCAAATGTTGAGATCATGTTGGGAACATGGTGCTTATTCCCAGAACCACGGGGCTTCCGGAACTGACAACCAGAGGTTCTAGAATCACTGATGAGCCCTGCGGCATTACAGAGAACATTCTTCAACCCAAACACATCCACCCATGCACCTCCACCCACGCACCTCCACCCCCGCACCTCCACCCAAGCACCTCCACCCACACACATCCACCCGCGCACCTCCACCCACGCACCTCCACCCGCACACATCCACCCACGCACCTCCACCCACACACATCCACCCGCGCACCTCCACCCACACACATCCACCCCTGCACCTCCACCCACACACATCCACCCCTGCACCTCCACCCGCGCACCTCCACCCGCGCACCTCCACCCACACACATCCACCTGCGCACCTCCACCCACACACATCCACCCCTGCACCTCCACCCACACACATCCACCCCTGCACCTCCACCCACACACATCCACCCCTGCACCTCCACCCCCGCACATCCACCCCTGCACCTCCACCCACACACATCCACCCCTGCACCTCCACCCACACACATCCACCCCTGCACCTCCACCCCCGCACCTCCACCCACGCACCTCCACCCGCGCACCTCCACCCGCGCACCTCCACCCGCGCACCTCCACCCACACACCTCCACCCTCAGCTGCAGCAGAGGACACAGGCCACGGGTCTAAGCTAAAGCTAATTTCAACGTCTCTCCAAACACCAACAGCGATCTTAACCCAGAGCGATTGTCAGAGCCCCAGCGGTGTGTGACACCACCCTGAACCCTGAACCCTGAACCCTGGTCACCGCAGGAGAGGTCTGTGTCTTTGTGTGAGCGGTCACACTACCCGGGTGTACGCTCCGGCCTGACTGGACCTCGTCTGGAGCAGCTGTGGAGCAGGACCCACTGACCTCCCGCAGCTCAGAGGAGGAGAGGAGACAGGAGGTCCACTCCTCACATATGGTGTTTACAACACACACTCCTCTACACACCTTCTCTGCAGCTGTACAGACCTTATGGCAGAATTTGGTGGTAGACCCGATAGAAGTTAAAACACATGCTGACTTCCCAGGTCCGACTGCACGGTCCTGATTGTAACGGCACCCTTGGAACTCGGAGAACGCCAGAGGAGAACAGAGCAGAGCAGCAGCTGAACACGCAGACACACACAGAAACACGCAGACACACACAGAAACACGCACACACGCAGACACACGCAGACACACACAGACACACACAAACACACAGACACAGCTGGCGCAAAGATCAACCGCCGGGCCACCCGGCCGCCCACACACTCCGAGCTCTTGGCTTACAAGTGGTTCAAATCTCACTGTAAATTCAAGAAACTGACTCCTTTCAGTTTTTACAACGTAATATATAATTCAGTGATTTTCAAGGTCCTGTGAGAAACGCCAAGGCCAATTTATAAAAACATGTATAAAATCTACTTTTTATTAATTTGTTATCTTTAAAAAAGGATGGAGAGAACTGCCATTGAGCAGTGTGATGCTGGTTGTGCGTTAGAACGCAGGTGTTCCTTCATCTGCCTGAACTTCATCTTCCAACCCAACCAGAGACGCAAGACTTTACCCGTCAAGCGGTTCTGTTTGCCCGTGAAGCGGTTCTTTGTTCTGGGCTGCGTGAATGAGAGCTGTCCGCAGCTGACACCGTACCATCACAAAGACGGGTGTTCCTGCCTTTTCCACTCGCCACTGTCTGTTCTAGGGTTTCGGTTGTTTTTGCTTGTTTGTTTTGTTTTTTCATGTCCTGAACAACTTAAGGTCCCAGGAAAAACTGATTTGAAAGCCCGGGTTATTTCTTATGACTAATTTCTCTTAACTAAATAGTTTTAGTTCCAACATCAGGGGCCAAACATATTCTTCTGGAAGAAGTCCTGCTTTAACGCGTGGTGCTGCAGATTCATAAACATCCACTATTCTCCGGTTCATCTAAAGGACCCAGTTGTGAGGAGAACAGGTGAGTACAGGTGACCGTCTTGTTGAACCTGTTCCGCTACTGGACGACACACAAGTCACGCAGGTGTCCTAACAAAGACAGGTGCGTCCCTGCCAGACCAACCTCACATCCGTTATCACCAAAGGGTTCGGGGACCAAACACACCACACATTTACCACACACACACACGCACACACACCACCAAACCTCATCCGCCGCGCTTGATCTGTTTACAAAACAAAAATAAAGAATTCTGGAGAGGCGCGCGTGACATTTTGTTGACATATCTCGCGTCTCCCCATTACGTCAACGTGCCCGTCAAGTCAAAACTGCAGCGCGCGCTATCCAGCCCAACGTCGCGCGCGCGCTGCGTGACCCAACAACTTTACTTGGTTTCGCACCGACCGCCTTGTGTCTGCTTTCGGGACAGACGATCCGCCAGCGGTCCGACGGGACGAGGTCACTTACGCTGCTGTTCTCGCCGGTCCAGTGGACCATCGCCTGGTTGTGGGTGGCGTCCCCCTTGAGCACGAAGGAGCTGCTGAGTAGGGACACTTTCTCCTGGGCTAGTGCCCTCCGGACCCGGGGAGCCCCCGCTGCCGCTCCGCCCGGATCCCCCTTGTTATCTCCGCGGCGGAGCATCGCGGGCAGCGCCTCGTCTCCAGTGTCGGTATCCGGACCGTAGCTGTCAACACGAGCCCCGTTTCTCCGGTTTAAAACGCTGTGACAGTGGACCGATCCTAGTAGCGACATGCACGTCGCCGCGAGGACGAACGCCGAGGACAGGTGCGCAAAAGCGCGTAGAGACGCTGCGACGCGCGCCATCGTGATGCGTGTCTGTCTTACACTGTCAGCACGAGAGCGGAGCGCGAGGAGAGACGGATCTGGTGCACGAGAGCGAAGCGCGAGGCGGTGTGAGAGGGGGGGGGGGACGGAGCGCGAGAGCACGCTGGCGTCCGTGCAGCGCGCGGCGGTGATCTGGTGCCACCAGGCGGTGTGAAGCATGAACGTCCTTTGGCTGGACAATAAACCCCATTAAACACCATTAAACCCCAATAAACCCCATTAAACCCCATTAAACCCCATTAAACCCCAATAAACCCCATTAAACCCCATTAAACCCCAATAAACCCCATTAAACCCCAATAAACCCCATTAAACCCCAATAAACCCCCCCATCACCCCGCCGGACGAGCTAGAATGGGTCGGGCATTAGAATCACCACACCGGGGGGGGGGAGGGGGGGGGCTACACCTGTACGGATGACACGATCAACAATGTTATGTTCATACATCTAGTACCATTAAGGACAACCATCATTAACTAGAGTCCTGCACTCATTTAGAGAAAATCAGCACATGGCCCACACCCAGCAGGTTCGGTACCTCACACGGCCCACACCCAGCAGGTCCAGTACCTCACACGGCCCACACCCAGCAGGTCCGGTACCTCACACGGCCCACACCCAGCAGGTCCAGTACCTCACACGGCCCACACCCAGCAGGTCCAGTACCTCACACGGCCCACACCCAGCAGGTCCAATACCTCACAGACTCCACAGTTCTCCCATTTCCAGAAATCCTGCACTGTCCTGCACAACTAGTATGGTCAAGTGGTCACGTGCAGTACAGGTATTTCCATCACATCTTCTCCCTGATCTGCCTTTAAAACCTGTTTCAGCTCTACAGCTCATTACACGTGATTCAACAATTCAAATAAGGACTTTGAGAGATGTTACAGTAATTCAAGACTAGGCCAGATGATGCTTTAATTATGTGGCCTCTGTCTACAGAACAGACATCTAAAGAGAAGCAGAGATTCAAACACAGATGTACGTGGGTGTCCGGCTGGGTTTCAGTGAACTGTGTTAATTCAACACCTGTAATAACGTACTTATATTAGTATGTGTAGAATTAAATGCCTTTAAATCCGATAGTGTGTGTATTACAGCTAATATATCCTGAGATTCACATTTATATTTCTATCAGAGGTGTCTGAAATGCTCAAGAAATTAAGTCTTAATTAATAAAGTATGTCCGCAACGTTGAAATGCTCCGAGTTATTAACATTCCGATTCAACGTTGACCACATTTTTTAATCTCTTCTTTCAGCTTGCTTTGCTGTTGAAGGTTACTGCCGTCCTCGACATGGCGGGATGTCTCAGGTCAATTAGGACTAACTACGTTCTTCACACCTGTTACGTTACACGGAGTGATTTATTTAGCGCATATCGCCCTCTAGTGGAAATACGATATATAGAAATACGACATGATGTAAAGTCACGAGGGGAGGCTGATGTCATTAATAACATATTATTACTCTGTGTTGTTTATTATGCGATGATTTTCTAGTTATAAACACACGTCAGTCATTTAATGCCACTTCAAAACACCTGATAACAGATTATAAACAACTCCTGGGTTAGACAGTATCGCTGTCTGCTGCCCAGCTCTGAATAAGTATTGCGCTTTTAAAACACTTTAGGACTTTTAAAATTGAAATAGTCTATCCAACGAGGCAATCAACCCTAAATGATTGTGTCCTTCAGGTCAGATTACTGAGATCAGAGGTGTGTCTGAATACACATGACCTTGACTAATTCACTAACAGTGAACTGGTATGGAACACTACATAGTACACCAGATGACAGGGACAGGCAACATTCACACAAGACTTGCAGAAATATAACTGTGACTCTGTAACAATATGAACTATACAGTAGAATATATAAGTAGACTACCAGCACATTCACAACACACTGATGTAAGACAGTTTCAATATATTCAAACATTTTGTCATAACTTAATTAATACCTCTACAGTTATACACGTTCCCAATATGTCAATAAAGAAACTTCAGTGAAATACTGTAATGTTTATTCCTTGAGCAGGAGCTTCGTATGTTTGTGAAACATTAACATTCAGTGAATATTACTTTGAGTTCACCTGTTGTAGCTGTAAACGTCATATCTGCCCCAAGAAACCACTAGGTTCCAGAATTTATTATTATTATTATTATTATTATTATTATTATTATTATTATTATTATTTTAATGAAATTCAAATGAAATAATCAAGTAGGTTTGCATCTGTACTGCCTCAACGTTTCACAAAGTTAGTTGAATTTATTAATTGACTTCAGTTATACTGTACAACTCAAAACACTCACATTTATGACCTTTAGGGTTTCTGAGTGACGTAACTTCACGTTTGGTGACGTCAGGACACGTCACTTCCCGGTTTGGCACCGAACGCATTCGTCCTTGCTCGCGCGTGTCAACCAAACCCCATGCGATAGGTGGACTCAATCTCGGCGCTCATTGGACGGTTTGAAGCCGCGTCACAACACGGCGCGCTGCCATTGGCTGGCCGACGTGCTCGCCCGCGTTTCTCGAAGCTGCGTCACCGGCCCGCGTGCACGGTGAGTGAAGATGGCGGGTGTGTGTGTACGCGCCGCGAGACGGAGCTGCTTGCTGCTCACGCGACCTTTACTATTGAGGTACGTTTCTTGTTGCCCCCCTCCGGGGTAATTATGAGGCGTTCTCTTGCCCCCGCGTGCTGTTGGCGGGAACACCGGGGCGCGCGGAGGGCGCTCGTGATTCTGGAAGCGCTCGTTAGCCACGTTAGCTTAGCATAGTGGTGTGGTGTCTTTGAGACGCGCGTGAGTGTGAACGTGAAACTGTGTGACACTACAGGACACGTTCATCTGTTTTAGGGACTTTTGTGGACATTTTGCACGACAACAGATGTTTTTTATCTTAATTAACTTAAATGAAGGTCAGAATTATGCACCTTTATACGTAGTTAGCGTGTTAAGTCACTGCATGATCTGTTTATGTACGAAACTGCGTCTAATCGTTTAAAACAGCGAGTCCGCCACTACTTCATGTAGATCTGGATGAATTATTCTGTTCAGTGCAGAATCTTCCACTCAAATCTGAGACTCTTACGCTACCGTGCGTCATGACGTCATTGTCGCTTCCCAGGGCGACGCCCCGCCTCCTGTGCGCAGCCGCCCAGCAGAAGGGGGAGGGGTCAGAGGAGGAGAACCGGAGGCCCGAGCCGACCGCGGCGGAGAAGGTCCTGGTAGAGGAGAAGAGTCTGGTGGAAGAGCGACTCAAGGAGATGACGGTGAGAGGGGGAGGAGCTTGTGCTCGCGTGGGAGGGGCAGAATAAAAGTCCTCGCAACTTCCTGATGTGGGTGTGTGTCTCTTGTGTTCAGGATAAGTACAAGCGGGCCCTGGCAGACACCGAGAACCTCAGACAGAGGAGTCAGAAGATGATCGATGACGCCAAACTGTACGGTGAGAGCACAGACACTGTGATGGGAAACGCAGGTGGACCAGTGACCACCAGACCACTGCTGACTGGAGATTACAGGGAGGGGGGTTACTCCTCACACCAGGGTCTCCAGGGTACCCGCGGGTCCTTAAAAAGTCTTAAAATGTCTTAAATTTAGTTTTCCATATTCAAGGCCTAAAAATGTCTTAAAATGTCTGGAATTTTATGAGGGGAGGCATTAAATTATTATAAGTGTGTGTTGTTCAGTTGTTCTGGCGCGATGTGAACTTTGCCGAATCTAGCGCTAATGCAGAAAATAACCGCTCCAGGGTCCTAGTGCTAGATTCTAGGGATGCACCGAAATGAAAATTCTTAGCCGAAACCGAAAACCGAAAATGAGGAAACCAAGGCCGAAAGCCGAAAACCGAAACACCGAAATACGTTATGCCAATTATTAGTAACACTGGATTTATGGCTAACCTCACTAAAATCAAGGCATTGCTATTCAAAGAATAAATCAACTATAAAATTTGATTTGAAAATATTTATTTAGCACTGACATTACAGTAATGCATATTATAAAATAAAATTAGTGGTGGGCCGTTAACGGCGATAACGCTGACAATGGCCGACCACTAATTAAATTTAACTCGCTTGCAGACCGTTTTTATCCGAGAGGATAAATATATGTATTTTATACGAGTTAAATTTAATTATAACTGACTGGCCTGAAAGATAAATATAAATTCTCTCATAAAAACGTGACGTGAGTTGCAACAACATTAAACAGCTCAGGTAACCACACTTCTAAGAAATGTCGTCTGCTCGGCAAAACATAACGGGGCTCAATGTGCTCTATTAGCCTACGAAATCCCTACGACAGAGAACGGCTGATCGTCTAAGGCAACGAGTTCCATAATTTTTGGTGTAATGTCCTTTGCCATGGCGCCATCACTGGAAAACTTTTTTGCTAGCTTTATCCAAATAAGCGCGTGCAGGTGGCGATTTTTGCTTGCGTCATCACAGCACATTGTTTCGGCTGTGTTGTTTCGGTGATGAAAGTATTTCGGCCGAAAACCGAAAATGCAAATTTAAGCCATTTCGGCCGAAAATTTTCGGTGGCCGAATTTTCGGTGCATCCCTACTAGATTCCTAGCGTTGGAGTATACGGCCTCAACAACGCCCCCCCCCCAACAATTCTCGTTCGCCGCCCCCCGGTCAACTGCATCCCCAGTAATAGTATTATTTTTTCTTGTGAGAGGTATTAAAAAGGTCTTAAGTCATTGAATTTGAGATTTAAAAATGTGCAGATACCCTGGTCTCCAACCTGTTTGGCCCAAGAACTAATTTGGCAAGATGACTGTTGCACAGAGCACGTTTTATAATGATCAGTAACACAGTGAAACTATAACCAGACATGACTGCAGTGTTTGGGTGTAACGGTCCGATCTCAGGGGAGCTGGACCAGCCGCTGGACAGGTGTGTGTCCCTGTAGGGTGTGGGGGCAGCTCAGACATGCACCACACACACACACACACACACCACAGTGCTCAGTCAGGAAACACCGCTGGGGTTGTTCTGCTTGGGCGGGAGTGATGGGGGGGGGTGTGGCCACTCCCTGACTGAATAAGCCCCGCCCCTCACAGTCCTCACTGCTGTTCACAGGAATCCAGGGGTTCTGTAAAGACCTGCTGGAGGTGGCGGACATCTTGGAGAAGGCCACGCAGAGCGTTCCGCAGGAGCAGGTGAGCTCGGACAACCCCCACCTGAAGAACCTGTACGACGGGCTGGTGATGACGGAGGTCCAGATCCAGAAGGTGTTCTCCAAGCACGGGCTGGTGAAGCTGGACCCGCTGGGCCAGAAGTTCGACCCTTACGAGCACGAAGCCCTCTTTCACGCCCCCGTGGAGGGCAAGGACCCCGGCACCGTTGCCTTGGTTACCAAAGTCGGATACAAGCTGCACGGGCGCACGCTGCGGCCGGCCCTGGTGGGCGTGGCCAAAGCCCCGTAACCGCCCCCGGTGGGCGGAGCAGCTCCTGGGCGGTGTGTTTCCTCCACACGCCTCCTGAATGCCACACGATGACCTGTTGTATGGACAGACGAGGACTCGTTTCACTTGCATTCTGCGTTAATTAAGAATATAATTTATGACGTGATTGAGCACGTTACCAGAGTAACAGATGAGAAAATGCACGGGTCTTTTTTTTTCTGTTAACTGACATTGTGTTCAGGTCGGCTACATGCCCTTGCTGTGTGTTGAGTGCAGATGGAGCGCTCCACCCAATGGCCTCGTGTCCTCCGCCTTCTGCAGGGTGGAGTTTCACTGCCTCTCTGGTCTCCTCTACCAGTCAGACACGTTAACCCGCTGGTTGGCTGCTGCTTCTACAGCCGTCCCTGCAGGCGTCTCCTCTCTGGAGCTTCTGAGGAGCTGCTGTAGACCATGGACTCAAATGTGCAGAGCTGCACTTCTTCTGGAAAGGCTGACCTGGTCCTGAAGTCCCGCCACATGCCAACCAGCGTCCTGCGTAGGGGAGGACACGGACGTCACGCTGTCCCCGCACCCCGCCTCAACACGCTCATACAGTCTCGCTCTTCCCACTAGATTAACCCCCGTGTGTGTGTGTGTGGACAGATAGTGTTCCATAGACACACATCAAACAGGCCTCGTTGGCTTTAGTCTGTATCTGGTCTATTAAACATGATTCACCCTCCTGCACATTCCTGCCCCAACACAGCTGGAGTGGGAAGTGTTGGCCGGTGTGTGTGGAGTGACCCGTGTGGAGTGACCCGTGTTGGGTCCACGGCGGCTGGATCAGAATGTGATGCTGGAGGAGCTGGACTGGACCAACATGGCTGACTAACATTAGTCTACATTACACTTGGAAAACATTTCTTAATAAAATAAAGAGAACTAATGTGTGTGTGTGTGTGTGTGCGCGCATTTTTTTTAGAAGCAGATTGAGCACAGGGTGCATAAATTTTGTCCTTTCACCCAGAATACTTCTGATTCTCTCCCAAACACAGCCACCTTAAATGTTTGTTTCATCCAATCTGATCATCAAGAGTAGCATTTGTTTTTAGTCTAAAAAAAATTAGTTTCACAGTGAAGTCCCAGCAGTACAAGATTTGCATTAAATGTTTCTTTTGGCTGTGCTCACCCAACCACCTCCTGTAGACACACCCCCCCGGAGCACCCCCCACTGGCTCAGGAGTCACCTGACCTGTCGGCCATCAGCACTCCAGACACCTGAGAACCGCCAGAGAACAGGTCACAGAAAAAAATGTCTGGACACGCCCACAAGGCGGGTTTGTTCTGAACATTTTAATACAAAATAGGATGCATGTTAGAAGAGAAGGCAATGCACCTTTAAACATACTCAACACACTGAACACCAGGACAAGTGTGAATGTTCCCAACAGGAGCAACTTAACGCTGGCATCCCCCCCACCCACACACACACACACACTTTTTTTTTTAAACAAAATTATAAAAATGCTTTTGAAATAAAATACTTTACATTTCACAGATCAGGGGGGGTTTTGCAGTCTGCCCAACCTTTCACACATCTTAAATTATCTTATATTTACACATTCTAAAATGGCACAATTATTCCTGTGACCATAGAAATACAAAAGTTAACCCCACAGGACCAAACCAAACTGGTCACTGCCTCCACCACTGGAAACACAAACCACCCACCCTCGTGTCTCCCAGCACAACGCTTGGGTCATTCCTCTCAACATTTGTTTTAAACAAAATAAATCCTCTAATAAGGATGTGGGAACAGCTGGTTTGTCCATCCCAGACCTCCGTAGAATGTTGACGATCACTGAAAGCGAAGAATTGGTCATTCTTGCAGGTGATTGGCTTGTCTGCAGTACGCCAAGCTAGGGGAGACTGTGCCATCTTACTCCAGTCTTAGGGTATCCCACAGCTCCTCACCCCAGAGGCTCTCCACGCTCAACAGTGTTTAAGAATGACTCGTCTTTGTGCTCAACAGGAGCATAACCTCTGACCCCTAGCGTTTGTACATACCATGCGCTTGACATCTGACCCTTAGACAGCCGCCGCCTTTTTAAGAATTTGGCATCATGCGTGTGGGACACAAGGAGGTGGAATGAAAGGAAGAGATAACCGACCTGAGGAATGAGAGAGAGAGAGACGGGAGAGAGAGAGAGAGAGAGAGAGAGAGAGAGAGACGGGCCGGGAGAGAGAGAGAGAGAGAGAGAGAGACGGGAGAGAGAGAGAGACGGGCCGGGGGAGAGAGAGAGAGATGGGCTGGGAGAGAGAGAGAGAGAGAGAGAGAGAGACGGGCCGGGAGAGAGAGAGAGAGACGGGCCGGGAGAGAGAGAGAGAGAGAGAAGGGCAGGAGAGAGAAAGAGACGGGGCGGGAGAGAGAGAGAGAGAGAGAGAAGGGCGGGAGAGGGAGAGAGAGAGAGAAGGGCGGGAGAGAGAGAGAGACGGGCGGGAGAGGGAGAGAGAGAGAAGGGCGGGAGAGAGAGAGAGAGACGGGCGGGAGAGGGAGAGACTGTTCTCCTCTCGTCTGTATTCTAGGGTGCATTCGCTGGGTTTGCCTTCACACAACACCATTTGCATTTAAATGGGAGTGAGACCAGATACATGCTGACGAGACGAGACACACGCTGCACTAGAACTCCTGACCACCGAAACAAGACGAGACACACGCTGCATTATAACTCCTGACCACCGAGACGAGACACACTCCTGCATTAGAACAGGCCCAAAAAAGGAAACAAAATAACTAGAAATTATAATAAATTAATGAGATAATTAAAAAGTGACAAACAGCAGTTGCTCTGCTGGACTTTGGTAAGGTCATCTCTCACATTCGTCTCACCACATTAAAGGAGGCCCTTGGATTGTGGGATTTATGCACTGAGGTGAGTTGTTTAGAGAAATGCCAAAAAGCTCCAGAGTTCCTCCGGATCTCGGACACACCTGCTCTGGTGAAGAGTCGTGGGAGACAGCAGAGCAGCAGGACGTGAGCGACTGTCCCGACACACCTGGGCGGACCTGCACTCTGTCTACACTTCACACCAACATCTCCTACAAGCTTCAGCCCTAAGAACCTCCCCCAATCCCTTCCAGATATTTGACCATATCAGTAATGCCTCAGTGGTTTGTCTGCTGATTAAAACTGAAGAAAATAACCAAAAACACCTCACCACCAGCATGGTCCACACACCCTGAACTGTGGTGACATCGTCGCTCTAGAGGAAACACACGCACACACACACACACACACACGAGCCTGCAGTTGAGTCACAACCACTCACCTCAGTGTGTTTTAATGAACAATTTGGCATAATCAAAGGAAAGTGAGTCTTTTCTGCTCAGAAGACGATGTCCAACAGAGGGACAGCGAGGGACCTTCACAACAAGATCAGCAGAGACACGGCTC
>NC_135224.1:1991617-2009832 GCF_052324685.1 Brachyhypopomus gauderio
TTCTAGAGTGGCCATCGCAATCACCAGACTTAAATCCAATTGAGAACCTCTGGTGGGACCTAAAGAAGGCAGTTGCAGTGCGCAAGCCTAAGAATGTGACTGAACTGGAGGCTTTTGCCCATGAAGAATGGGCTAAGATACCCATAGGTCGCTGCAAGACACTTGTGTCAAGCTATGCTTCACGCTTGAAAGCTGTCATAACTGGAAAAGGATGTTGTACTAAGTACTAAAAAATAATGTCACTAGGGGGTTGAATAAAACTGATAATGATGTGAGCACAGTAAAGACATTTGTGGTTATTCCATCATAAATATTATGTTATGTTTGTCTAATTTATAAGTGCCTCTTTGATATAATTGTAAATAAGATGACTGAAATGATCAAAATCAATGTCAAACTGGCCAAAACACTTTATTTCAGTGGGGGTTGAATAAATTTGATCACAACTGTATATAGATAGATAGATACATACATACATACATACATAAAACTATACTAAAGATAATGAATCAGTATTAACAGCAGCTGTATATATATATATGTATGTATAGATATAGATAGATAGATAGATACATACATACATAAAACTATACTAAAGATAATGAATCAGTATTAACAGCAGCTGTATATATATATGTATGTATATATATAGATAGATAGATAGATAGATACATACATACATACATAAAACTATACTAAAGATAATGAATCAGTATTAACAGCAGCTGTATATATATATATATGTATGTATAGATATAGATAGATAGATAGATACATACATACATACATACATAAAACTATACTAAAGATAATGAATCAGTATTAACAGCAGCTGTATATATATATGTATGTATATATATAGATAGATAGATAGATAGATACATACATACATACATAAAACTATACTAAAGATAATGAATCAGTATTAACAGCAGCTGTATATATATATGTATGTATATATATAGATATAGATAGATAGATACATACATACATACATAAAACTATACTAAAGATAATGAATCAGTATTAACAGCAGCTGTATATATATATGTATGTATATATATAGATAGATAGATAGATAGATACATACATACATACATAAAACTATACTAAAGATAATGAATCAGTATTAACAGCAGCTGTATATATATATGTATGTATATATATAGATAGATAGATAGATACATACATACATACATAAAACTATACTAAAGATAATGAATCAGTATTAACAGCAGCTGTATTTCTTACCAATAACACATGACTTTCACAGGTGAAGCCCTGAAATGGATCAGTCTCTTCGTGAGGTGAGTCCTGTTACATCTGCAGGACATACCCAACAGTGTGATCCTGCACGCGGGACACAGGCGGTGGAAGAAACCACACACCCCACTCAGCCCAAGGGAGAGGACAGGAGACGCTCTGTAGCAGAGGACGACGTAGACGTTACCGTGGAGACTCCAGCAGAGACCGCTGACCAACAGGGTGGTGGGGAGGAGCCAGAGGTTGCTATGGGAACAGAACTGCCCACCTCCACCATCATCACCACCACTATGCCAGAGGAAGATGGAGAGGAAGAGGAGGAGGAGGAAGAGACTCTGGCCCCCACCATCCCTGAATGGGAGAGCTACAGGCCAGCAGGACAGATGGAGGCGGAGCAAACCACGGCAGAATGGATGGAGGCGGAGCAAACCACAACAGGACAGCTGGAGGCGGAGCAAACCACAGCAGAACGGATGGAGGCGGAGCAAACCACTTCAGAACAGATGGAGGCGGAGCAAACCACAACAGGACAGCTGGAGGCGGAGCAAACCACGTCAGAACAGATGGAGGCGGAGCAAACCACAACAGGACAGCTGGAGGCGGAGCAAACCACAACAGGACAGCTGGAGGCGGAGCAAACCACAGCAGAACGGATTGAGGCGGAGCAAACCACGTCAGAACGGATGGAGGCGGAGCAGTTGAAGGCTTTGTGTGAGCTGCAGGCCGACAGGGACGAGCTCATACTGCGTAACCGTCAGGTGCAGCTCCGCCTACTCCAGCAGGTCTGCAGGAAGACCTCCAACGAGCCACGCAGGACCACCGACCCCTCCCAGCTGGAGCAGACCTACCGGGAGCTCCTGGACACCATGTTGGACCTGAAGCGACAGCAGCACCGTGACTCAGATCTCCACCTGCAGCAGACAGAGCAGCTGCGACAGCAGCACCAGGAGAAGGTGGAGCAGGTGGTGCAGGAGTGGAAGACCTGGGCGGAGGTCAGGCGTGAGGTCGTCGTCATGGCGCTGACCCGTACGCTGGGCAGGCAGGCGGCCCAGGCTGAGGCAGAGAGGCTCGGGGAGGCCGAGCAGAAGCGCGAGGAAGACCTCGCCGCCGTCAGACTGAAGAACATCAAGATGAAGATGAAGGTGCAGGAGCTGGAGGCAACGCTGATGGACAAGGAGGAGCTGGACGAGGGCGTGAACCTCATCGACTTCGAGCAGCTGAAGATTGAGAATCATACCTACAGCGAGAAGATTGAGGAGCGTAACGAGGAACTCCTCAAACTGAGGAAGGAGATCACCAGCACGGTGCAGGTACGCCACTCTGATCTAAAGAGCTCAGCCTTTTTAGACTTTAATGAAATTGGAATATAATTAAACATATTCTAATTAGGAAGTACTTATTTTAAGCCATACAGTCAAAAAGTCTGTGGTTTTAAGATCAACATTGGATCAGTCAGTAGTGGTGCTGTGGTAGTTTTGATGTATGAGTAAAAATTCAGAACCCCATCCCAGACATTGGAGAGGACTGGTGTCCTCTTGGCATATGCTGTCATAAACTCAGACTCATAAACTCAAACTTAGACTTAAACTCAGACTCAAACTCAGACTCACACACTCACACACCATTTGCACCATTTGGCAATTCTGAGCCTTCACACGTTGACTATTATTGTCAGTAGAGAAGCTCAGTCTTGATGTTAGTCTTATTCATCGTGGTTTCATCCTCTCTGGAGGCAGGAAGTAAATGTCTTTTGTAATTTTCACTGAGGAAAGTATTCTGCATATTTAATAACTATTCTTTTCTATAAATAAAAGGTGCCAAAACTTTGTCTCCCCGACTCTAGCCTCAAGGAGGGCTGATAAACGAACGGCCCTTTTGACATGCAGTGCACTTGTACTTAGTGCACTTGGATGTAGGGAGTAGGGAGTGCAGAGTGGTTTGGAGTTCAGCCACAGTGTGCGTCTGCTCTCAGGTGCTGAGCCACGTGAAGGAGAAGGTGGAGTACATGCAGGTGGAGAACCGGGCCGGGCGGGTGCGGCTGGCGCAGCTGGAGACGGCGCTGGCTCGGGGGCGGGACGTTCTGACGCGGACCAGGCAGGCGAGAGACGCGCTGCGGACGGACAACCTGCGTCTGCGCCAGCGCTGTGGCCTGCTGGGAAACGTCACGCTGCTCCGTGACTTCGAGGAGAAGGTGGACGTGTGCAACGTCCTGGAGGAGCAGCTGGAGACACTGAAGAGACGACACGCCGAGCTCAGCGTCAGGGGGGCGGGCATGCGGAGAAGAGTGGAGAACAGCAGAGCTCTGGCTCACACACACGCGGACACACACACTGACACACACGCACACTGACACACACACACAGACACAAACACACACACACGCGGACACACACACTGACACACACGCACACTGACACACACACACAGACACAAACACACACACACGCGGACACACACACTGACACACACACACACTGACACACACACACACACACAAACACACACACACGCGGACACACACACACTGACACACACACACTGACACACACACACACACACACAGCAAAGCATTAGGGGTGCAGTGGTCCAGAAAAAAGCTGAGAACAGCAAATTAATGGCGCACACACACACAGGGACACACACGTTCACACACACAATGACACACTCGTTCACACTCATTTACAATTTACAGTTTTGTTATTTAGCAGATGCACTTATGCAGAGCAACTTACAAAAGTGCTTTGTCATCTACTCACAGGATGTATCCCCACCAGTACAGTAGGTTAGAGTCAAAGATGGTGTCAGAGCACACATGCACACATAGAGAAAACACACACACACGCACGCACACACACATGCACGCAGAGTTAAGCATCAGGAGTAAGGAGAAAATTTGAGAGATGTTCCACTCAAGATGTTGTGATTAATCAGACCTCCACTTAACATGTTGTGATTAATCAGACCTCCACTCAAGATGTTGTGATTAAAGAGACCTCCACTTAAGATGTTGTGATTAATCAGACCTCTACTTAAGATGTTGTAATTAACTAGACCTCCAGCTAAGATGGTGTGATTAATCATATGTACAAATAAAGCTGGTGTGATTAATTAAAACCACCTAAATCTGGTGTAATTAATCAGACCTCTATCTAATCTGGTGTAGTTAATCAGGCCACAATCTAAAACTGGTGTGATGAATCAGACCTCCACCTAAAGTATTATAGATACAAACCTAAAACATGTGCAGAAGGTTCTTACATGCATTGAACTTCCTCTGAAAAACTATTCTCTGGTTGGCCAGAAAGTAAAAGTCAGACCGATGTGACTGACCTTGGTCAGTGTTCACACACTGAGATGCAGGGGTGCAGAGAGACACACTGGGGAACTACAGAGTGAAAGAGGACGGGAATAAAGTAAATAAAGGTGAGGAATATAAGTACATATGTATATAACTACATATACATATAAGTACATATGTATTTAAGTACATGTATATAAATATATATATACACAAGTATACTTGTATATAAATATATATATATATATATATATATATATATATATATATATATATATATATATATATATATATATAAGTACATATGCATGGGGCAAGTATGTAAGGAATATAAATATGTATCTGAACAGAATACATCTACACACAGGTGTAGAATAGAACTGTTCAGGATCTGAGTCACCTGTACACCTGCAGCGTTCTCAGAAATGAATACTCTTCTGCACCTGGAACGCTACCAGAATCGTTCTGTGTATTGAACCTCTGGTTTAAGATAAAAGAATGAATAGACAGAGAGAGAGAAACAGAGAGACAGAGATAGAGAGACAGCCAGCAGCACAAGAGACCAGGCGCCATTCAGATCAGAACATAATAACATTGTCAAATTATCACACATCAATGAGTAAAGAGTAGCTTTTCTTCCTCACAGATATATAAACGAAAGTATATTTGAATATAAATGTAAATGTTATAATATGGAATTGCTTAGAAAATGTTCTCAAAAGTACATGACTGATATGGTCACATGAATATATAACCAGTTACTACAGGAACTACCATTCACTCACGTCACTGCATCGGCTGTATTTCAGACTGTCCAACAGATGGCGCTATTTACAAAGACACCATAGAGGATAGCAGAACTCACCCTCTCTAGATAGATACTACTTGCAGGCTTGATTGTGATTAGACACCTGCTTATTTTGATTGTGCTAATTGATTTATTTCTTTCTGTTGTGTCACTCTGTGATGTCTAATCACACCTGGGCACTCGTGTAGGCCTACTCCTCAAACCTCCACGCTGTCTGTGTATTGATCACATCAAATTTTTCTTGCTGTAATTTACTTCTTGGGAGTGCTTATACCTATATAGGTTGCTACTGTAATAAGTGCAATTTCCCCCCGGGGATCAATAAAGTATTTCTGATTCTGATAGGGTTGAAGAGGTTGGCTGATAACTACATAAACACCTGATCCTTTTTCTGCAATGAGGTGAATTACATTGAAGCTCTTTACCAGTTTCTGGTGTGCTGGCTGACTGTATTGAGACAAGTTAAGGGCAGTCATGGCCTGGTGGTTAGGGAACTGGTCTTGTGACCGAAGGGTCCCGGGTTCAATTCCCAGACCTGAGGCTATGACTGAGGTGCCCCTGAGCAAGGCCCTTAACCCTCAATTGCTCACTTGTATAAAAAATGAGATTAAAAATGTAAGTCGCTCTGGATAAGGGCGTCTGCCAAATGCCATAAATGTAAATGTAAGTTAGCATATGAGTCCCCCCACTCAACTGGGGGACTCAACCCCACTCAACACCTTTGGGATGGACTACAACAGAGATTACAAGCCATGCCCCCTCTGACCTCACAAATGCTCTTCTGGACAAATGGGTAAACATTCCCACAGACACACTCTAAAATCTCGTAGATAGTAGATGGTTGTAGATTATTTGCTCTAGGGTTTACTGACCCTGCTGCAGTGTCATAGAGATAGTTACTCCGAGATTTACTAACTCACCCAGATATTTACTAACTCACCCAGGGGTTTACTACCTCACCCCAGGGGTTTACTACCTCACCCCGGGGTTTACTAACTCACCCCAAGGTTTACTACCTCACCCAGGGGTTTACTACCTCACCCTGGGGTTTACTAACTCACCCTGGGGTTTACTAACTCACCCCGGGGGTTTACTACCTCACTCAGGGGTTTACTACCTCACCCCGGGGTTTACTACCTCACCCCGGGGTTTACTACCTCACCCAGGGGTTTACTACCTCACCCTGGGGTTTACTAACTCACCCTGGGGTTTACTAACTCCAGTGTCACAGAGATGGGGGTTTACTAACTGCTGACTTTTGTTTCAGATTTCCCATGTGCTTGTGGGCCAGTTTCATCTCCTCTTGAACGTCACTGTCAACAGCTCATCAGCAGACCCACAGACCCCTGGTCATAGTTGACTGGTTCTCAAGGTGGATTGTGGCCTTCTCACAAGGAAAACAACTATCACACAAGGCCCTTGTTAAACATTCCCAGTAAATGATCCTACAGTAATGGGGAACATTTAGTAAGCGTAGTATAGTGGCTCCGTTTTACATACAGTATGTTACTGTCATAGCAACAGTGGCATCAGCGTATAGCTAATGTTTTAGGGCATGGAGTGTCTTTGATAGTAAAAGACTCACTGGTCAGAACAAGTCAGAATGGGTCTAACATGCCTGACTCCCAAACCCACGTGTCCTCAGTGCAGGCAGTGATCTAGGGGTCTGCGCTAGCTCCCAAACCCACGTGTCCTCAGTGCAGGCAGTGATCTAGGGGTCTGCGCTAGCTCCCAAACCCACGTGTCCTCAGTGCAGGCAGTGATCTAGGGGTCTGCGCTAGCTCCCAAACCCACGTGTCCTCAGTGCAGGCAGTGATCTAGGAGTCTGCGCTAGCTCCCAAACCCACGTGTCCTCAGTGCAGGCAGTGATCTAGGAGTCTGCGCTAGCTCCCACCTCCACTTATTTCCACGACTCGAGTCACGTGTGCACATCGTGGACTAAACAGCTGTAGGTGGGCTCGTGCAGAAACGCAGCGACGTGCGCAGACAGCTGGGACTCGTCTTCTGCGCAGCTTCAGGTCGCCGGTGATGTAAAGGTATAATGTCCTGGTCTGCACATTTGCAGCATTTAGTACTGTAGCTGTTGGTGATTTGATGTGAGTCATTGTCCCAGTTCCCACTTTACTAGTTAGTGTTCTGTTTAGTGTCATTTTGTAGTGCTCAAGGTGCCTTGGGCAACTTGCCTCAATTTGGGGGTGTCTATATCTGTCAGTCGGTACCTGACTATACCGGGGGTGTCTATATCTGTCGGTCGGTACCTGACTATACCGGGGGTGTCTATATCTGTCGGTCGGTACCTGACAATACCGGGGGTGTCTATATCTGTCGGTCGGTACCTGACTATACCGGGGGTGTCTATATCTGTCAGTTCCTGCCTATACCAGGGGTGTCTATATCTGTCAGTACTGGGGGTGTCTATATCTATCTATACTGGGGTGTCTATATCTGACAATACTGGGGGGGGGGTGTCTATATCTGGGGTGTCTATATCTGTCTATACTGGGGGTGTCTATATCTGACAATACCGGGGGGTGTCTATATCGGGGGTGTCTATATCTGCCTATACCGGGGTGTCTATATCTGTCTATACCGGGGGCAGTGTTGTATAAAGTATTTGAGACCCATACTTGAGTAAAAGTACAAGTACTCTATCAAAAAATTTACTTGAGTAGAAGTTGAAGTGTTCTTTAAAAACCTTACTTAAGTAGAAATAAAGAAGTATTCAGCATTTTTTGTACTTAAGTATTGCAAGTAGTTTAGTCTAAAATTTATTACTCAAGTACTGAAAGTAAAAATTACAAGTATTGTGTTTTGAATTAATTAAAGAAAGCCATCAAAGTTTGATTATCAATCGTTTTTATTTATCACTTACAAATCAAAGATGTCAAAGATCACAAATACAAGTGTTCTGTATGTACTTTAAAAACTGGGGTTAACACTTCGTACACAAAAAACAGATAACCTATGTCACGCTACGTCGTAGGTTTGACGCAGAAGTACAAATTCGCCTTAATTTAGCTGAGAAAACGAGATGTATTTTGGACATAAAATCCGTCCGTCGGATTCTAAGGGTGAGCCTACTGCCATGCGTTTACCCTCAATAAATGCCCTTACCCTATAAAAACACTACACTATAAAAATGGACACATGATTAGTCAGCACCTTTATTGACAGCTAATGTTAAGTGAATTCTGCAGCACGCCATGAACATAATAGGTTAGTTAGCTAAGATATCTAACCTAACTAGTGCTTACTGCGCTCTTCTGCTGTTACCAAACACGGTACCATCTCTTTTAATGAGATAGGCTAAAAAGCGAATTATTTGGAATAATTTAGAATATCCACCTTTTTCCTGGAATCCCAATGGGGGTTGCCATGACGTCTCACTATTTCCGTTCCCCGGTTTATTAGTTCCGGTCTCGCTAGCGTTTCAGCATCGCTAACCAAAACATTGCTAGTGAGACGAATAAAACTGGCTTTGACACCGATTACGTGCTTCAAGTATGAGCTCAGGCTCGACATGTTCCCTTGTCGGGTGCCATAACAACTCAAAAAATTGAAGTTGTTGTTGGAAAGTATATGCTTTGAACACCAGCAGCTTCGTAAACACTGTCCGCGTCCGGCTCCTTTTGTAGTAACTTGGATATTTTTTTCAACATTACTTAATCACATTTAAAATAATTTTATTAGATGCAGCACAATATAACAAAAAAGATGCCTTAATTGTCAAATTTGATCAAGCCAGTCCAAAGATATTCAAATTTAAATCGTCTGTATTTTTTAATGCAATTAACCTACATCTTGTGATCAAGAAATGTGCGCTAGTTTTACCATGTGGCTAGTGCCCGCCGTGATCATGGTTCATCGGACCAACACGTTGTCTTGGGACCCTTAAAAACTACCTTAAACTACAGACTGGGATGAAACGTCAGGAAACAATAAACAAGAATATAATGTAACGGTCCACGTATCTATTAATATCTTTTGAACAGTCCCATAATGTTTTTGAATGGTCCAAATGCGAAGTTAAAATTCAAGCAGGCTCAAAAAGAAACAGGAGCACGAAATGCGAGTTCTTCTAACGGGATGAGAGAAAGTGGACATTCAATTATGTCATATTACCAAAACTCTGGGAAGAACCTCCTACAAACCGATTAAAACAGCGATTTATTTACAGCGCGCTTGCGATCACTGACCTCGCTTATGCCCGGTTCACACTACACGATCTTAGGCTGGTTTTTCAGTCGCCGACTGTTTTTTGTAGATCGCCGACAGAAACTGTGGTCGGAGGCAAATCGGCGATCACTCGTCGCTCGCTCAGTCCTGTAGTGTGAACTGCTGAAAGACGCTCGCCGAGCCATCGCCGACTCATCGCAGACGACCGGCAGATATCTAGCATGTTTAATATCTAGCCCGGTCGGCGACTGAGAGTCTTTGTGAGCCCGCGTCGCCGATCAGTCATGTAGTGTGAAAGCCACAACAACTGAAAGACTCGCGATTACAGCACAACCAGTCATGTAGTGCGAACGGCACAAAAACCTGACGACTGAAAAGTCGTGTAGTGTGAACCTGGCATTATTAGACAGCGCGACCGGAGAAAAATGTCCGCGGCTCAATCATGATCATGCGGGGATATCCAAGTAACTACGTTTTGCTTTGCATTCCATACCGAAGGGAAGGAGCCTAGCGTGGCTTGCAGTTTTAAAACTGAAATACCATCCGAAGAGGATATATGTTTGCTCGTTTCACTTTGTTGAAAAGAAGCCTACAGAGCTGCATCCTGACCCGGAGCTGTATTTGGGTTACGATAGACCACCCCAAAAGAAGAGACGAATAGTTCGCATGAGCCAAACGGATCTACAAACAGTTATAGTAAAAGTAAAACTACAAACAAACGAGATATTATACATATAATTTATTGTTTTTCAATGTTTCACAACATACGTTCTGCAATGCACGAGTAACCCACTGTCTCCACTACTCCACTCTCCCTCAGCATTACCCACGCCTGATGTTTACCTCGGCTCACGGTCTCACTTGGCTCTACCTCAGCTTTAAAAAAATGAAATCACCATGTTTTTTATACAATACATTTCCTATTTTGTTGCTATAAAGGTAGTTGTATGCCTCTGTTCTTTTATAATTCCGTAGCTCTTCGCCATCTACGCCTTCGGGAAAGACGAAGTAATTGACTATATCAATATCGCTAACTTCAGGCCACAGCTTCATGTTATCAACCCACTCTGAGAGCGCGGAGGGGTGGGGCACTGTTAAAACACAGTCACCACAACTTTTTAAATCGCTCGTACTGTGCAGCCACCTAGTATTCTTGGCCATGTTTTATTAATAAATCCGCAACGAACGTCCACTTTCTGATTCACTCTTAACGTAAACACTACAACCGGAAACCAACAACCGGATTCAGCTACGAATCATGGGAAAGGTTAAAGTTCAGGAAAATCGTGTCCATTTTACGTTCGCCCCCCCCCCCCCGCTCAACAAAATACACTCGCCACCGGCTCCAGGTTAAAATCTCACTCCAAGCGAACGTCAAAAGTTGGCAACCCTGTATGTGTATTTGTATAAACATGTAAATCAAGCTGAAGGTGCTGGAAGATACTGAAATTGTCCTTCAAAGTGCCGTACAAGTGCATGAATTCCACCTCGTAACTTCGCACGCACAAAAATCGAGAGGTGCACGACCTCGCGACGCAACCGCGCGTGGCCAACGCGCATGGGCGGAGCCACCGCGATTGCGTTATTTTTGCCGCGCGGACCCTTGCGGCAGTCACGACGTGTCAAGTGAACCTAGATTACGAAGTGTTGAGTGAAGGCAGCAACAGAGTAAACGAGACGCGACCGGAGCATGCGCAGTTTTCTCACAAGCCTGATCGCTTGACCCGGTGACAGCGCCAGCTAACGTTTATAATTGTAACGAGCAGGGGCGATTTAAAGCCTGGTTTATACTTTCGCGAGTGACTGTAGCGCGCGGCTCCGCCCACCTCGCGCGACCCTGCGCGAGCGGTGTAGGCGTTTATACTTTCGCGAACGTCGCGAGCGTCGCTGCAGTGTTCTCCGAAACGATAGGTGGCGATAGGTGGCAGTGGAGAATAAAAAACCTCTGCAAAACCGGTGAAAGAACATTTTTACCTGACCAGAGACCGTATATATACATTAGGTATCAAACATAAATATGACTTTGCAATGTTGTCCGAAACTATATGTGGTAGTGTAAAGAAACACCCCTCAAAAAAAAAGGGAATGAACATTTACCTGACGCATTTTAATGTTGCTTTGTGTTTCGGGTTTGAAAAGTGCTGGAATTTAGGCTAAAGTACATTAAAATGTTGAAATTACGTTAACAAATACGAGCCTCTTGTAATTCCAGGACGAAACATGAGAGAACGTGAAGACGTTAAGATTGGGCGTTTTGAAAATAAACAACCATTAAATAATGTGATAAAAAAGCGAATTATTTCGATTCATTTCGAGTATATGTATAAATATTTAACTTAATTAAGTTTAACGTGCTGGGAAATGTTGAAATGGACCTTTAAAGTGACGTACAAGTGCTTTAATTCCACCTTGTTTAGGTGTATGAACCCGGCAAACATGACTTTGTCCATCGCGCTGAAGCGCGGCGCGCGCGCGAAGTTCGAGAGGTGCACGACCTCGCGCCGCGACAGCGCGCGAGGCCCTCGCGCACGGGCGGAGCCACCGCGATTACGTCATTTTCGCCGCGCGGACCCTCGCGCCGCTCGCGGCGCGTCGAGTATAAACCAGGCTTTAGGATCTGGTCATTAGGGGTGCCCAGCCCCCAGTGCTCACAGAGGCACAATACCAAAGTATTGCGCAGGTGCAGAGCAAGGTTTTTGCATAATATAATATTTAAAAAATGTGTTGAGCAAGGGGGTGCTGAGCAACTTCACGGTGGTGCTCTAGCACCACTAAAAATACCCTAGCCTCGCCCCTGGTAACGAGTAACTATACAGCACATAAAAAATGTATCGGAGTAAAAGTATTAAACTGATGGAAAATATGTAGTGAAGTAAAAGTGGAAGTAGGAGAAAAAAATAATACTCCAGTAAAGTACAGATACAACATTTTAGTACTTAAGTACAGTAGTGAAGTAGTTCTACTTCGTTACTATACAACTCTGACCGGGGGTGTATATATCTGTCTATAGCGGGGGGTGTCTATATCTGACAATACTGGGGGTGTCTATATCTGACAATAGCGGGGGGTGTCTATATCTGTCTATACCGGGGTGTCTATATCTGACTATATCTGACTATACCGGGGGTTCCCAACCTTGTCCAACTCGTAGCCCACTTAACCCTCCACAACGAAATATAATCGACCATTTAAAATGGAAACCAATACTGCTTTAGTTATTCACTGCTGTGTTTCCTGTGGGGTTTTGGTTTCTGCATAGACACACGGTGACCACATAACTCGTCCAACCTCAAATCTTTCGCTCGGTTTCGCACTAATGTCACTAATGCGAATACATCAGCGCCCTTTCTCGGTCCTGTCACTAAACTACAGTAATACCTACAAACCAGTCATGTCCAACTACAACCATGGCCATGTTCTCCAACCACTAATTAAAGCCTCTGATGGAAATGCCGCATTGATTATTTCTTGGGCACGAGCGTTTATCGTGATTAGTTGATTTGGTGCGCGTGACCGTTACTGTTGTGTTGTGTCTTCATATGTGTACAGCAGGTGGCGCCATTGTACAGAGTACATCTATCTATCTATCTATCTATCTATCTAGTCATGTTTTTGTTTGTGATATCGATACACATCTGAGAAGATTTAGCGCTCTTGCGCGTGCGCGGCGTCTCGCGCTACAGTCTCGTACTCGGCTTTAATAATAAACAAGACAAGACACGATGTTTTTATTTGTGTGTTTATTGAACAATAGGTTTCATATTAAAATAGAAATTATTAATAAAATTCATGAACGTAGTCATGTTATAATGCAAACTTAAGATTCATCCCTCCAGCGTGTTCAGAGACGTTTGATTATCGTATTTAGCCACTTTAGACTTTAAGAAAGTGCGAGTTAATGTCAGATTTTAAAAGTGAATGTAATAACTCGAGTCAGATTAGATTGAAATTTCTAAATCTCGCCTGTTGATTTTTTTCATGGCCTCCCTCACCCATGTAAGACCAGGATCTGCGCACATACGCGCCGCCTTCTTGGTGGTGAAACTGCGGAGAAGAAAATAAAAACATTGAATTATATATATATAAAAAAGAATTTATATATATATATATATAAGAATTTATATAAATATTATATATATAAAGATGTAAAGACGGGTGGGGAGAGGGTGTGAGGGGAACTTACACAACTCCAGGTTTTGGACACTCCGATCTCGTCGTCTCGTATGTGGTAATGGCGTTTACGGGGATTCTATGCTCATAAAAACTGAAACAACATATATCTGGTCCATTTGCATCTGTGTGAATAATAATAATAATATAAATCAATAACAAAAATAATAGGCCTAATGATGATAGCAAATTAAAAACTATTGAATTTATATTCAATGATAATAATGAAAAAATAACAAATATCTAATGAAAATGCAGATGAAATAAGTGATTATTGCTATTAAGCGCTGGAGGACGAGCTTCAACTTACTGATGCCCAGTGCGCATGTGCGGAGGCAGGCCACCACCAGCAGGCTGACGAGCAGAAGCTTCATGACTGCAGCTGCGGCTGGAGGAGGTGAAGATCTCTGATGAAGATATCACCAGTGGGGAAACAGCACCTCTCGCTCGGTTATATGCGCGTATGAGGGGAGTGGTACTGGGTGAAGTGGGCAGCTCGAGGGTGACGAACGTGCTGCAGGAAACGCGCTCGCGGGTCCCACCTGCGCACGTGAGCTCAGCATCCGCGTCTTTGTCGGAGAAGATTAAATCAATTTAATATGCGATGAACGCATATGCTTCATAAACCTTAAAGCAGATCCATTCAAAATCAGCTACACTGGACAGAGCTGGAGTTGTAGCAGTGAATACACGTGAACCGACTCCTCACTGGCGTCTCTTCCTGAAGAGCTCAGAGGCATTTCATCCTTGCACAGCTTCAAGAAGAGTCTCAAAACCTTGCTGTTTAGATATGCTTTTAGTTAAACTCTAACTCTGTTCTAATCATTTTAATAGTTTTCCAGATTATTATTATTTACTTTACTTTTTTTAACATTATTTTGTTACATTTTGTTATTTTAATACTTATATTACATTATTTATTATTTTATAATTTGTCATTATTTTATTGTTTGTTTCCTTTTTATCTGTAATTTCTTTTAACATTTTCTTTTTGTCTTATCTTTGCTTCCTTTTAATGTTTCTTTTTATTTATTCTATAAAGCACTTTGAGTTGCATGTATGTATGAAAGGTGCTATACAAATAAAGATTATTATTATTATTATTATTATCAGTGCTGTGATGGGGGGGCTCCATGTCCAAATACAATATATCCCACAGATTATTAGCCTACTTAAAATATCATTTCTAAAAATATTGTGTAACTAATATACCACGGACACTAAACTCTCGAGATGTGATGAAATATATTACATCAAGTTGCTATATTGCAGCGTAGTAGTGTGTGAATGAGTCACACAGACCTACAGTGGTGCGTTGACATCAGTGTGTATTAAATCTCCTGTAGACCTCCAGGACCCATTCAGTCCAGTAAATACAATATCCAGTATTGTCCCCATTACAGTAAGCGCAATACTTTCAACATTTTACAGTATTATGTCAAATGTATAAGTTATATATAGACCAGCGTAGCTTAGACACATTTTGACGTCAGTGTTTTGTAATTTATAGGTTTGTTGACATTTTCAAGACGTTTTTATGTAGTTTTGGTCCGGTGACTGCACGTGTGGAACATGTTGTATTAAACTGTTCAACTTATTTCATAATGTGTGTGTGTGTGGTTTGATTCAACAAAATTTTAAACAGTAACACTTTAATGGTAATAACATGTTAGTTTAACATGACAAAACAATATATTAAATGCAGCTCTATTTGTTATAATAATGCCTCATCAGAGGTAGAGATTTATGGTTAAAGCCGAATTAGAACATGATTTCTCATCCTAGCCAAGCGAGGTGCTGCTGTAATAAGCAGGCATATGCTCTAGTAAAAGTGCAGTATGAAGACATTAGAAGAGAGAAAACATGACAATCCAAAGGAGTTTAAGTTGATGCTTCCACCGTGAGCTGATCTATTCTGTTAATGGCGTTCTGCACCCACTTGAATCCGGGATCCACGCACAGACGAGCTCCTTTCTTCACAGTAAAACTGCAGGGGTGACAACACGTATTCATATATTGACATTTTCCTTCATCCTAATTCATTCATTTTTACTTAGCGTTCCGAATTAATGGTTTACATGTACTCTAAATATGTTAAATTATGAAAATTTATTCTCTTTAAATATCGGTAGTCTAGGTTAAGTGGAAACACGTAGAAATAATTAAAAACAATGTCCTCTCGCTGTGAAATTAATTCATTAACGAACTATAAATGAAGATTGATGTTATTAATGAAAAC
The DNA here is from genome assembly GCF_052324685.1 of Brachyhypopomus gauderio. Taxonomy (NCBI): domain Eukaryota; kingdom Metazoa; phylum Chordata; class Actinopteri; order Gymnotiformes; family Hypopomidae; genus Brachyhypopomus; species Brachyhypopomus gauderio. The sequence continues at coordinate 2,007,572 of NC_135224.1, forward strand.
ATACATGACTCCCGCTTTTGGGCAGTCTGATCTGGTCTCCTCGTAAGACACGATGACCTTTACGGGGATCGGTTTCGCAAAGAACCTGAAGCAGCATTCCTGTGGGCCTTTGGCGTCTAAATGGAGAAGATGAATCATTCTTTCAGGTTATCATCATCAATGAAACCCCAGTGGCGTTTAAACTCGTGACTGAATCAAAAACTGTAGGCTTCAAAGTAAATTTTTAGTAAATTGAACAAATCTGCATATTAATGACCAGATATCAGTACAGATATTAGGTATATAAATTAGTACAGAAAAATTGATCAAGATCGTCTCCAAGTAAGGAAAAAGTTATCTGCCTTGTGCCATAGTCGTTTTACCACATAGCATAATCGTTGATTACTTATAGTTTTAAATGAAGATGTCAAACATCTCCACCTGACTGAACATGAACTTACTGTTGCCCATTACACTGAGCTGCAGGCAGGCGACCAGCAGCAGGCCCAGCAGGAGAGCACGAGGAAGAAGACGGGGCATCACTCCGGTTCGGTCCAGACAACACGGGCGAGGAAAGGTGTCAAGTGGTGCAGTTACACCTTGTGCTCAGTTTTATATTTTATGAGCGGATGAGTCGGTGTGGGGAGGGGAGGGGGGGGGGGGGATGTGGGGTAGGGGGGGTGTGGGGTAGGGGGCAGCTCGTGGGCGACGGTACGTTCCACTTCGACTAAAGAGAGAAAAGTGTTTCTTCCACAGGAAACTGTGGTTTGCACGCTGGCGAGAAAACAATACTGCGCAGAATGTGTCGTCACATGAGCTCACATGACCAAGCAACGTTAAAACACGTTAAATCCCAACACGCAAAAATAAAATGCATACGTACAGCTTTATTTGAGTAAAACAATAGTTTTGTTTACACTCCAAACTGTGCAGTCGGTTCTCTATATGAACGTAACTAGGTCCCTTGCAACACCATATTAGAACATAGAAAGAGAATTAAAAATAAATACAAAACAGAAACAATAAATAAACAGGCTGGGGTGACCAGTATAACATACTTCATTATTACTTCACCAGTGTTTGCATGGGGACAGTGACGTACTGGACAGCAGCATTAGGTCGGTCAGCGTGTCCGCCGGGCGTGTGGCGCTGTTATTGATTCTCACACACGCACATGCGCCAGCAGATGCAGTAACCCGTCACAGGACAACACAGCTAAAACAATTACGGAGAAAAACCCTAAAGCAACAAAACACCGCACGTTTGGACTGGGAAGAGCAGCGACGAACACGTGCTGATTAGCGTCCAGATGTTTTCACCACAGATGTGTTATTGGGATAGTTTACGTGATGCAGGAGGTGCACAGACACGCAACATCTGATCTCCACAGTCCTCGTTTTACCATCACTGAATAAAGTGAACATTATATTATAACAAACAAACAAAACGCTTTTAATCCTTGAGACTATTACATAATTGCCAGTGAGGGCCAGCTGATCTTGAAGGTGATATGATGGAGTGACACAGAGAGAGAGAGAGAGAGAGAGAGAGAGAGAGAGAGAGAGAGAGAGAGAGAGAGAGAGAGAGAGAGATGGAGGGGAGAGAGGGGGGAGAGAGAGAGAAAGAGAGGGGGAGAGAAGATAAGAGGGAGACGAAAGAGAAAGAGGAGAGAGGGTAAGAGAGATGAGAGATAGAGAGAGAGAGAAGGAGGGCATGATGAGAAAAGACCACAGAGCTGTGTTGCTACAGTCTCTGCAGTCCAGGTTGTGGTGAGCATGGAGGGGGGGGGGGGGGGGGGGGGGGTTGTGGCTGCATGTGAGAGGTGATGTGCACATTTGCACTCTGCACACAGGTTTCAGGTCTTCGGCTGACAAAGCACTGAGTGCTCCAACTCACACAGGTAGAAACAGACAAGAAACCCGTCAGAGGTGAAGAAACAGACAACCCAACCAGCCAGTAGAGATCAACCTCACACAAGCACAAACAGAACTGCTACCAATAATCTGGTGTACGAATAATCTGGTGTACGAATAATCTGGTGTACGAATAATCTGATGTACAAAATGCAAATTAAAGCCTATTCACTGGAGTCAGTCAGCCCAACACAGGCACTGTGTGAAATCAACCGCACTGAGAGTGACACATAGACCAGCGAGTAGGAAACCAGAGTTTCAGGGAGTGCTGTCTCACCACGATCTGTTCAACACATCAACCACCGCGGGTAACGCTGTGGAATATGGCGGCTTTCGCAGCACGCAGTTCCTGCCAAACGCTCTCAAACA
>NC_135224.1:2015332-2055332 GCF_052324685.1 Brachyhypopomus gauderio
TATTTACCTCAGTTTATAGTAGGGGTGGGAATCATTTACTATCTCACGATTCGATTCGATTCCGATTTGGGGGGCCACAATTCAATTCAAAATCGATTTTCGATTAAAAAAACGATTTGATTTATAAAAATTTCTGTTTAAGTCTATAAAATCTGCATGATCTACTACAGTCTGCTTTGCAAGACAGAATGACAAATGCAAAAAATAAAGTGTCTTTCACATTTAATTAACAAAAATAATGTGCTTTGGTAAAATAAAATGCTTTTTGTTGTTACCAAAATTCTTGAGCTTCATTTTACAAGCTGTCAGGGCTGGCTCAGATGCAGTTCCCCCAGCCGTTGCTAGGGGCACCAGAGTCAGTCCCAGACTATACTGGCGTACGTTCTCAGCCAGTGTCTGCTTTCTCTGTGATTGCTTCTCGTTTGAAGGTGTCTCGCCACCTCTCTGTTATACTTTCTCTTTACTTATTCGAGTATCTATCTCCTGCGTCGCTTCCTGACTCATCTCAAGTTTTCCCAATCCTACATTTCTTCCTATCCGCTTTGCCTTTATTTTTGGGAAGGGTTTTATTTTGCTGCGGCGTTTTTTGCCAATTACTTCTTCTGGCGTCCTTGGTTTCATTTTCGCGTTGCATTTATCCGCGCTGTTTTTTAGTTACTGTTGTTGTTTTGTTTCTTTCTCCCGTCTCACTACGGTTAACTGTTATTTTTCCCGCGTTGTATTTTGCGCGTTGTTTTTTGTTTCTATTTACTCCATGCCCTCACGGTTTTCGTTTCTATTCTCTTGCTCGTTGAGTCTCCCGTGTTGTTTTGTTTGTTCGTTCTGGGTTGCTGTGCGCGTCTCCCTCTCCCTAATACATGTGACGAGTGTCAAACGTATTGCTTTTGCGAGCCGGCACTCGTGTCCACCCTTCTCTATATTATTTCACACTGTGTGTACGTTCCCGTGCTCACCGCGTTACACACGCCTTGCACAAGAGCTACATTGTGTCAAGTTCGGTCTTCCATTGGCATTCGTAAATACCAAAATGAACCCATATTTTTGCCTTACAAGAAGACGGAACAGGTTGAATATCTCTTTCCTCCATCTGTTTTGAAACCTTTCCGCACACGAGAGTGTCCCAGAACCTGCTGCGTAAAGTCTCGCGTAATTTTGTAATTACGTAACGCGACTTAGAATCGATTTTGGGACATTTAAAATCGATTCTGAATCGTAGTAAATGAGAATCGATTTTTGATATATGAATAGATTTTTTGGCACACCTCTAGTTTATAGTGTATGTGACCTGTGTTTATTTACCTCAGTTTATAGTGTATGTGACCTGTGTTTATTTACCTCAGTTTATAGTATATGTGACCGGTGTTTATTTACCTCAGTTTATAGTGCATGTGACCGGTGTTTATTTACCTCAGTTTATAGTGCATGTGACCGGTGTACATTTACCTCACTTTATAGTGTATGTGACCGGTGTACATTTACCTCACTTTATAGTGTATGTGACCGGTGTATATTTACCTCACTTTATAGTGTATGTGACCAGTGTATATTTACCTCAGTTTATAGTGTATGTGACCGGAGTTTTTTACCCCAGTTTATAGTGTATGTGACCGGAGTTTTTTACCTCAGTTTATAGTGTATGTGACCGGAGTTTTTTACCTCAGTTTATAGTGTACGTGACCGGTGTTTATTTACCTCAGTTTATAGTGTACGCGACCGGTGTTTATTTATCTTAGTTTATAGTGTACGTGACCGGTGTTTATTTACCTCAGTTTATAGTGCATGTGACCGGTGTACATTTACCTCAGTTTATAGTGCATGTGACCGGTGTATATTTACCTCAGTTTATAGTGTATGTGACCGGCGTTTTTTACCTCAGTTTATAGTGCATGTGACCTGTGTTTATTTACCTCAGTTTATAGTGCATGTGACCGGTGTACATTTACCTCAGTTTATAGTGCATGTGACCGGTGTATATTTACCTCAGTTTATAGTGTATGTGACCGGCGTTTTTTACCTCAGTTTATAGTGCATGTGACCTGTGTTTATTTACCTCAGTTTATAGTGTATGTGACCTGTGTTTATTTACCTCAGTTTATAGTGTATGTGACCTGTGTTTATTTACCTCAGTTTATAGTGTATGTGACCTGTGTTTATTTACCTCAGTTTATAGTGTATGTGACCTGTGTTTATTTACCTCAGTTTATAGTGTATGTGACCGGTGTTTATTTACCTCAGTTTATAGTGTATGTGACCGGCGTTTATTTACCTCAGTTTATAGTGTATGTGACCGGCGTTTTTTACCTCAGTTTATAGTGTATGTGACCGGCACTTATTTACCTCAGTTTATAGTGTATGTGACCGGCACTTATTTACCTCAGTTTATAGTGTATGTGACCGGCGTTTATTTACCTCAGTTTATAGTGTATGTGACCGGCGTTTATTTACCTCAGTTTATAGTGTATGTGACCGGCGTTTATTTACCTCAGTTTATAGTGTATGTGACCGGCGTTTATTTACCTCAGTTTATAGTGTATGTGACCGGCACTTATTTACCTCAGTTTATAGTGTATATGACCGGCGTTTTTTACCTCAGTTTATAGTGTATGTGACCGGCACTTATTTACCTCAGTTTATAGTGTATGTGACCGGTGTATATTTTACCTCAGTTTATAGTGTATGTGACCGGCGTTTATTTACCTCAGTTTATAGTGTATGTGACCGGCGTTTATTTACCTCAGTTTATAGTGTATGTGACCGGCGTTTATTTACCTCAGTTTATAGTGTATGTGACCGGTGTATATTTACCTCAGTTTATAGTGTATGTGACCGGTGTATATTTACCTCAGTTTATAGTGTATGTGACCGGTGTATATTTACCTCAGTTTATAGTGTATGTGACCGGCGTTTATTTACCTCAGTTTATAGTGTATGTGACCGGCGTTTATTTACCTCAGTTTATAGTGTATGTGACCGGCGTTTATTTACCTCAGTTTATAGTGTATGTGACCAGCGTTTATTTACCTCAGTTTATAGTGTATGTGACCGGCGTTTATTTACCTCAGTTTATAGTGTAAGTGACCGGCGTTTCCGCTCGTTTGGATTGTGCAACAGCAGGGTGTGATTTATTAATGTGTAGTAAGGAAGATGCCTATTGTTAATGCGCAAACATCATTTTTAAACATTTATTAACAGAAATTAGGATGATTTTATTTGACAAAAGGCTATATATAACGAAAACAAAGACATTTCATGTAACAACTAATGCTTAGCTGCATCCTTGGGCACCCCCATGCAGTTAGAATGGTACATTCGACTATGACGTTCATAGTCGACTAGGGGGTATAGTCGACTAAAGTCGAATCAGCGACTATTGCAGGTCACCCCTACTACAAACAGCAGAACACATTTGAAAATTAGTTAACCGTTTACATTGCCTTGAATCGTGGGATTGCTTTAGTGGCTAAGGAACTATTCGATACTGATTAAAATTCGACCTCAGCTGTCAGTAAGAGACATATTTAAGGTGTAGTTGGCGGCATATTTAAGGTCTCAGTAGGGATCATATTTAAGGTCTCTCAGTAGGAAGAATATTTAAAGGTGTCTCAGTAGGTGGCACATTTAGGGTCTCTCAATAGACAGCATATTTAAATGATCTAAGAATTGGGACAGCCCAAGTATCAGGACCACACACACACTTACGTGAAACGCTGTCTTTGTATGCATCTCACTAGGTTTTGGGACAGACTGGGACACAGAAGCACTTTGTTCTACTTCACTGGAAACTGACATTTTAAAGAAGAAGTCAACCTTTTGCTATTTTTGCACTGTATCTTTTCTGTTTACATTTTAACAGCACAGCTGAGAGTCTTTTGTTATGCAGGAATTATTGTATTTGAGGAGCATTATTATTTTGTATATGCCAATAGCAATTTTTCATGTACATCTACAGTAATATCATATATCGCATTCAGCTAAAAATATTGAGATATTATTTATGGCCCGTATTGCCCAGCCCTACATGGCAACACTGATACTGGTAATACACCGGCCCGGGGGTGTAGGTACAAGTCTGATAAAGAATCAAAAAACCCAAACAAAACAGAAATCACAACCTAAGAAAGTTCCAGCTACACAGACCGAGAGGTAAGTTCCAGCTACACAGACCCAGAGGTAAGTTCCAGCTACACAGACCCAGAGGTAAGTTCCAGCTACACAGACCCAAAGGTAAGTTCGAGCTACACAGACCCAGAGGTAAGTTCCAGCTACACAGACCCAGAGGTAAGTTCCAGCTACACAGACCCAGAGGTAAGTTCCAGCTACACAGACCCAGAGGTAAGTTCCAGCTACACAGACCCAGAGGTAAGTTCCAGCTACACAGACCCAGAGGTAAGTTCCAGCTACACAGACCCAGAGGTAAGTTCCAGCTACACAGACCCAGAGGTAAGTTCCAGCTACACAGACCCAGAGGTAAGTTCCAGCTACACAGACCCAGAGGTAAGTTCCAGCTACACAGACCCAGAGGTAAGTTCCAGCTACACAGCTTTGCAGAGGTAAACAAGGGAAAACGTTCTGATGAAATGATGCAAAAGCAGAACCCTGACAACTCAGCCTCCATAACAGCCTGTGTACAAACGTGTGTGGGGTGAAAGCAGTGTAATGATGAACACTGGACACCAGGGGGCACACTGAAGTGATTTTCAATTTCTCTCACCAGATCTGACTCAAATACAACCATTAGATTTGTATTTTAGTGCCAAATGAAAAGGAGGGTGAACTGAATTTCAAATTTGAAAGAATTTGAATATCAAAAGTGAAAGTTCAAAAATTACGTGAAATTAAGATGTCCATCATAATCCCCACCACTCTAAGCAGTGCTGATCCACAAGCACATGTAGGCAGTAAACGTTTAATCAAATGCAAGCTGCTTTTCATCATTATCTCATCAAAAGCACGGGGCGTCCCAGCATTGTTGGAGGAACTCCACACACCAACACACCTGACTCCTCTCAGCAGCCAATCACCAACACACCTGACTCCTCTCAGCAGCCAATCACCAACACAACTGACTCCACTCAGCAGCCAATCACCAACACTCCTGACTCCTCTCAGCAGCCAATCACCAACACACCTGACTCCACTCAGCAGCCAATCACCAACACACCTGACTCCACTCAGCAGCCAATCACCAACACACCTGACTCCACTCAGCAGCCAATCACCAACACACCTGACTCCACTCACCTATGAGCTTGAACAGAACACTACACGCTGACGCCCTCAGTTGTCCACACCCCCTACAACTTTCTCAGTGACACTTAAAACTGCAATTAACTGTACCAATCACTCAGTAAATACACAACTTGATCTTTGACAGCAAGGACATTCTTCTAGGGTGATCTACCTTTAGTACACGTGTGTGTGTGTGTGTGTATATGTGTGTATGTGTGTGTGTGTGTGTGTGTGTGTGTATGTGTGTGTGTGTTGTGTGTGTGTATGTGTGTGTGTGTGTGTGTGTAGAGGGGGGGTGATCTACCTTCACTACTCGTCTGTTATCTCTGGCTGACAGCACTCTCCCAAAGATCTTCCAGCCAGACTCACTGTGACGTTCTGGACCTTCACCATCCTTCCCCTTCTTAGAGAACAAACTCCTGAAAGAGAAAATGAGAGGAAGAGAGAGAGAGAGACGGAGGGAGGAAGAAAGGGATGGAGAGAGAGGGAGAGAAGAAAGGGAAGAGGGAAGGTGAGTGAGGGAGGGAGAGAGAGGGAGGGAAGAAGGAAGGGAAGAAAGGGAGGCCAGAGGGAGGGAGAGAGAGAAGGAGGCAGAAAGAGAGAGAGAGGGAGGGAGAGAGGAAGTGTACCAGGGTTTACTGAAGGATGAGCATGTTTTGGACACACACACACACACACACACGTACACCATGACAACCTCACCACACAGGTGTTTACCTTTAGGAGGATTCATTAGGTGTATCAGTTAGAGTTAATTAGGTTCTTTTAGCATTTTCATGGACTCTTAAGATCCCTCAAGAACCCGAGGACTTACACAGTGAGATGTGAACACCACCACATCACAGAGAAAACTAAGCTGTAAAGGGTGCTAACTGTGAACACAGCCGACTAATCTTAACTGTGAACACAGCCGACTAATCTTGGTAGTACTAGCAGCAGTGGTAGTAACAGCATGAAGCTTTATAAAGAAAACAGCTGACCTCAGGTACGTGGCTGTGGGACGCTACCTGCTGAGGGACGCAGCTGTGGGTCGCTACCTGCTCAGGGACGCTACCTGCTCAGGGACGCTACCTGCTCAGGGACGTGGCTGTGGGACGCTACCTGCTCAGGGACGCGGCTGTGGGATGCTACCTGCTGAGGGACGCAGCTGTGGGACGCTACCTGCTCAGGTACGTGGCTGTGGGTCGCTACCTGCTCAGGGACACTACCTGCTCAGGTACGTGGCTGTGGGACGCTACCTGCTCAGGGACGCGGCTGTGGGATGCTACCTGCTGAGGGACGCAGCTGTGGGACGCTACCTGCTCAGGGACGCGGCTGTGGGATGCTACCTGCTGAGGGACACTACCTGCTCAGGTACGTGGCTGTGGGTCGCTACCTGCTCAGGGACGCGGCGGTGGGACGCTACCTGCTCAGGAAGTTTAGAATGGGGCTCCTCTTCAGCTGGACCTCTTGGGGCGTTGACACAGCAACAGGCTGTTGCTGGGGACTGTAGTGGTCTCCATGCAGGTTGCTGGGGGGCGGGAGTGGAATGTCGCTAAATCGTGAGCCGCTGGTGATGTCATTCTCAAACGTGACAACAGCACTGGAATTGGACGTGACTACAAAATCCGCCCCATCATCGTTGCTAAGTGACAGCGTGGCAGAGAGCTCCGTGCTCAGACTCGACACGCTGCACACGGAGACGTCATCGCTGCGGTTCAAAGCTCCGCCCCCTCCCATCATCGGCCGGACGATGGCGGCCCGACGACGCTCTGAGCCGCACAGGGGGAGTGCGGTCGCCCTGGGCAACCCGCCGTGTGCAGGCTCTAGCGTTAGCGTGGCAGGTGCGTCCTCCCCAGTCTCCCGGGGTAACGTTTCGCCGCTGGACATCTGCACATGGACAGCCTCCGGAGGACCGATCTCCAACGTGGGGACCCCGGAGTCCTGGGACGTCAAACTACTCTGGTCCTCCTTGCCACAGGGGGCACTGCAGAGCAGAGCTGGCCTGTAGCTGCTCAGGCAGTAGTGAGGCAGAGGGCTGAGTGGTGCGCTGTCGTGACTCGAGTGATCTGGCGTGTGGAGTCCCAATGGAGATCCGTTCTCAGAAGTGTGTAGACCTGCAGGGGTTTACAAGGGACTGAGAAGACTTTCAAGAGGACTATAGGAGCACAGCTACAATACAGCAGCCTGAAGCTACAATACTCTAAATAAATCAGCCAGACATCTGCTACCAGTGCACTGTGACGAAGATAAAAAAACACACACAAATAAGATTTGGTACAATCTGGAGACCCTGCAGATGACCATGCAGATTTCAAAGTTCTTTCTCTTTCCCCAGTAGTATGCATACTGTGTACTACATGTATCATACTCAAAGGCACACTGGCAAAGTCAGAGCTCCATACTGTGCTGGTGAGCTCAGTCAGAGCTGTTGAAGTGCTCACCCTCAAGAGGCCCCGCGCTCACACTCAAGAGGTCCCCGCGCTCACACTCAAGAGGTCCCCGCGCTCACGTTCTAGAGGCCCTGCACCTGTGACAGGGGCATTTCCTTGTTCATAGGGGGATTCATCTCTCATGGCAACCCTACAGCTATTCCTTAATGAGGGGTTATGGCAAACCATGTGATTGGTTACACTCCATATGAACTTAAACAAGCTCATTCAGAAATTCCTCAAGTTGATGTGGCTTTGTGAAGCAGCCTGGACTAGAAATTCAAGATCTTTACCAGCCCACACAAACCTCTACGCCCAGCCGACATGCTGAAGAGCATGAACACACTCAGTGGCATATTTACGCACACACATCCGCACGCAAACACACGCATGCACGCAAACACACTCAAAAATGCACAAAACATGTACACGCATGCACACAAACACACATGCATGCACACAAACACACGCATGCATGCAAACTCACACACGACACGGGCAGCAACGACACGCGCACTCCATCAGTGGTGCTAGTCAACTCCCTAATAAGCGTCAGGTGTCTGAGGCTGAGACACCTCCCACCTGCCTGGTGCTGGATATCACAGTCCTGACTTCAGACCTGCAGACATAGTGCTGAAATGTGCAAACAAGCCGTCAGACAAATCACAGGGTGTCTGATGTCTGCTGTCAGCATCCTGACACATTTCAGATGCTCCAGAGAAGACCTCAGTAGAAATGTTGATGAATCATGACACTCCAACAAACATGAAAGGTTTAAATATAATTTGCCAACTACGCTACAAAGGTTCTCCAATGGGACGAATAAAGTCAATCCAAACACAAATAAATCTTCCACACTATGAAATTCTGTGCATAACACACAGTCCCGATTTACACAGAATGGAGCCAGCGGCTGCCCGCAGCGTCGGGAGACCTCCGAACCCTAATCCTGCTCAAACACACCTGTGTCAGCTCACAAACATACTGTTTTCTTTCCACCTGCAAAGCTGCAGGGAGTTTCACAGGTCTCAGTGGATCTGACGTTTAGAAACACACGTCATGAGGACACGTCTGCAGTAATGGACCTTTGTAGTGAGGCTCCGGGAAAAACCGAGATGATGTGTCATCAGCAACATAAAGAGCAGAGAATATATTAATCCACGTTGAGGTGTGTTACACAAATACTTTACACAGGTGTGTTAAGGGAGGAAACTCACTCCAAAAGTGTCTGAAAGTCTGTGGACAAACATCCGAGTCATATTATTTAAATATTCCACATAAACATTCATATTCCAATATCCCACCTGAAACATTCATATTCCAATATCCCACCTAAAACATTCCTATTCTAATATTCCACCTAAAATATTCATATTCTAATATTCCACCTAAGAGGCACATTTCTTGAATTCACCATTTGTTACAAGCAGATGTGTATAAACAATGTTTACAAGTGCAGTACACACATGTGTTTAAACACCTGCACTTTGGTCAAAAGCAGGTCAGTTCTGAAAGAGGCCAGTGAAGGTAAACAGCACACACAGGGGACCGTGGTCCAACACTGTTAGCCCTGCTGTAGAGTGGTGTAGTGTAGTAATAAAATCACCACGCAGGCTATTTGTGCAACAGATTGCACATCTCCATGTGATTCTCAGGGTAGTCACAGCGTGTTGTAATTGCACATCCCTGCAGTTAACATTGCGTCATGATGGGACAATCACGTTTTTTTAAAAGTCAGAACTCTGAGCATGAAGCAGTCTCTGTCTCCGGCGACAGCGCAGCACCTATTGCGTCCCGTCCTCACCTGCGTTGGTGCCGGGGTCTTTTCCAGCGTGTGTCCCGTCTAAAAGAGCCATGGTGCCCGGGATGAGACCTACAGGTGGACGGACGCGTCCACACATCACTCCGGGTCCTGCATGACAGTGTGACCTGACCTTACAGCCTCAGCACTCCTAAAACACACAACGGGCCAGCGTTCACCTACCAACAGCCGAGAATATTCGCGTTACTATTCGAGTGATTCGAATAACTATTCGAGCACTGTTAATATTCGGCTGGAGGGAGCGACCATCACTGCCAGTGAACTTAGTGTCTTCCGTACAGTGGGGACGTCTACCGGCGGAAAGGGTTAAAAAAAGAAGAAGAAGATCGAAACAGCGATGACTTTTAAACGCAGAGTTGCGTTAGTTTTTTAAAGGGCAGCGTCGCACAAAGTCGCGCAGATCCTCTAATGTAAAGACACGAAAAGTACGCTACCTGCTCGGACGCCGTCGTCGCCGCCGCCATTTTAAAACAAAAACTTGGCAGGAAGCGCGCGCGGACACGGAGAGGTGTACCTGCGGCGCGCGAGCGCTCCTACCGCGCGAGCACCGCTCCGCGCGAGCGCTCCACCTACCGCGCGAGCGCTCCTCGCGCCGCGGGCTGCACCGAGCGGTCGGCCGGACCAGCTCAGTCTGGCGATAATACAAGTACAGGAAACACAATACGAGGAAGTGTGCGTTATAAAACCGCGCTCAAACATTTGTGTTCACATTTGACTATGTTGAAAAGTCACGTTGTTGACGTTTATATTGTTTGTTAATCTATTTACGCTATTGTCTTTATTATGCTGTTCAATTCAATTCAATTTATTTATAAAGCACATTTTGAAATAGCCAAGGCTAACCAAAAGTGCTGTACAACAGATTAAAAAAGTATACACAGTATCCATACACACACCCATATACATACATATATAAATGATCTCTACATTTAGTGTTTTAACACAGAAGCACTGAAACAGGTCGGTTCGGTGATTCTGAGTTGAACGCTGTAAGGGCGCATGGCGTATTGTTTTATTTTAGAAGGATCACCCCTACTGACATCCACTGGGTTTCCTCTTAAACCCGGGGAGGTCTTGGTCATGAACGCGTCTCTTCTGTCTTCAGGCCACTGACCCAACTCCTATCGCATGAAGGAGCGGTACACGCGCTCTGCTCGGATTATGGTCCGGTGCTTATGAATAACCATCTTATACAGATGAAAATAACCGGAGAAAAGTGACATTTTCTGCTTAGATGTTTAAATGCAGACTATATAAGACTAATTATAGGGCCGTCATGGACTGGTGGTTAGGGAACTGGTCTTGTGTCCGGAGGGTCGTGGGTTCGATTCCCAGACCTGAGGCCATGACTGAGGTGCCCCTGAGCAAGGCCCTTAACCCCCAATTGCTCACTTGTATAAAAATGAGATAAAAATGTAAGTCGCTCTGGATAAGGGTGTCTGCCAAATGCCATAAACGTAAAAAAAAAAAAAAAATTATTTAAAAGGAATAGCAATTCTAATTCTTGTCAGTTGATAGTGGCTTTAAAAACTCCCTGGGCTAAGGCCTGATGACAAACCCAAAAGGATCTTTAAAAACATTTATATGATATGAAATTATATCCTGTCCACATATTCAATCACCCCATCCCTGACTCTAGTGGGTAGTGAGAATCATTAGTGCAGGGGCCCAGGTTTGAATCCCAAATGCTCTGTATCTACAGTAACAGAGATGTCAGTCTTCATTTGCTCATGGTCTGCTGCTCAAGACCACATACCATTTGTTCTTCCTCATCGTAACAGAACCCACCACACAAGTGTGCTCGTTATGGCCTAATGATTACAGGAGCTGGTGTAATAATGTAATAATTACAGCATGAGCTGGGGTAATGTAATAACTACAGATTGAGCATGTGTAATAATTCCAGGATGAGCTGGTGTAATAACTGGAAGACTGAACATCAGGAAGGCTGGTGAGATCCTCTCCGTGTTCAGTGTTTGGGCCCCTGGCTTGCCTTACGCTGGAGTTCCTAACACACCTGACCCAGAACAACACGGACTTCATAAAGACTTCGTCTGAAGTGTGAGAACACACAACAAAAAGAGCTCTCGGTGGCCCTCAAACTCGTCCCTGCTAGAGACATACATCACCACAGTCACTTTCCAAACCTCACCCTTCACAGATGCTGGCTTCAGTGACTGTGTGGAATTACATTTATTGCTGTATTAATACTCAGTATGTGGAAGCGGTAAACTGTATTAATACTTTCTATATTAAGGATGTAGACTTTATAGGCCTGTGCAATGTACATGCCTGTGCATGTACTCAAGGCCTGTGCAATGTACATGAATTCTAACACACAATAAACCAGCTGGTCATGTGACCTGGGTCTGAAGAGCCACTTAGTACAACACACCAGGACAGCAAATATACTCAGTCCTTTATTAGAGATTTAGAAACTCAACAATGAAACAAACAAAAAAAAAAACATTTGCTCGAGATGTACATGGAATCAGAATGATGCTACCACTTCAGGGCTTTGGGGAGGGTTGAAACGTGGTACTGGTGCAGACCAGGTGTTGACCAGGTGTGACGGGAGACTGGCTGCACCAGAGGGCTGCAGGAGACTCTTACAGAAAGGATGGAGATCAAAAATAAGGGGGGGAGACACAACAGCTCAGGTGGTCCCAGTGTGACCCGGACACCACGCAAACGTCATCCACACAGCCTCGACGGCCTTCTCCCCACTGTAAACACATTGATTTGTGAAGCATTTTCCTCCCAACACACACAAAGTCATGGAATAGAAACAGATGACAATATCTATGCACTAGTCCAATCTCCCACAGAAACAGGTATTTGTTACATTGTGGGGTCTCAATATGATATGGTCATGTTTTCATTGTTTTTCCTTTGCTGCGAGGACCCACATATACTCTCTCACACACACACCAGCAGTACTTAAAAGCAAAAGAAAAGATTTTGCACTCTGTATTTTTCTATTTTTCAAAACAATTTTTTGCAGATTAAGCTGAGCAAAACAGGGACTATGTGGTCAAATCAACAGAACAAACTCAATGACCTCATGCAGAATTTTCCTCACCACTGAAACCCCTCTTCTATAATCCTCTTTTTTGTCTTTTCTCAGATGTCTGTTAGACTGGAAAACACCAATAAATACTAAAATAATAATTCTTATTCAGACTCATCTATGTATTATAATACTGGTACCATCTCTGGAAAAACATGTTAAATCTCGAGGGGCATTAACTGGTGACAGTGTCACAGAGAATGAAACCAGCATCTTCTGTGCTGAACAAAACGTCTCAATGAATAAAGATCAAACAGTCTTCATTCACGGAACAACAAATGTGAACATGTGTTTAATAAATACCTGCAGGGTCTTTGGCCAAGCTGGCAACACACCCAATCCTCACGTTCAGTGTGAGGAGTCAGATTTGTGTGTTTGCAATCGATCTCCAAACCCTCACGTCTGGAGGGGAGACTGAACAAGACGGAGGAGGTCCCTGCTCATCACTACACTACAGTTTACTCCCACAACCACCAGGAGGCGCAATCATAAAGTAAAATGCACACCAATAGCATGTGGCTATGATATTGGCCATTTGAAATATAATTTGAGTTTTTGTCCACTTTCCCAGCTGACTACACGAGGGACGGTGCTGCAGGACTGTGGAGCCCAAGCAGGAAGTCCTGAAGCAGTCTGGACAAGAGCAGATCTCAGAAGAACAGAGGAACTAACGTGTGAAGACACCCATGAGGCAGGGGGACTGTGACTCGTGTGTTTTGTAGTGTACAGATAATTGTATCTATAGGTGGATGGAAGTAGTTGGTAAAATCTTAAAACAAGACAGCCCATCTTCTCAAAGTGTCATTCGCATCTCAGAACAAACCAAGAACATTTTCAAATTCAAGGTCTGATATTAGTCGGCAACTATTACAGACCAACGTCTCCAGCCAATCTGACCAAATATGTTTGAATATGTGGGCCGGTAACCATAACTTATATAATCTAGAGCACACATTAAAATCACTCCAGAGCAGGCTTCATCTCAAAGATCTGTGAAGACACTGAACAAGAAACAATCTGAACAGCTTAGTGACAAACAGGTTACTTCTAAAACAAACACCACCTCTGAAATTCTGAATTTGTCACTGTGCGCATTACTCTGTGCATCAGTACATTTAGAACTAATTCCCAATCTTCAAATGTCAGTTTGTAGTGTTTCTGCCTGTAGAACGTGCTAACGTCCCACCATCAGTTAACATGTAATGTGCTGACAATGTTACTGATCCGTTAAAAAACAAATCAAATCAAAAACCAGTAGTCACACCTAAAATGTGCTACAGCTCTGCTCCACCAGAGGGGAAGAAGGATGTGAAAAAGGACAGAACCAGAACCAGAACCGAAATAGCCAGGTGAAGCACCGGTGAGGCTGACAAGTCTTCTGAATGACTCATTCAGTTGTTTGAAAGCCAGAACTGATGGTCTTAGCCTCTCCAGCTCAACACAGGACAAAAGAGCAGGAGCTACGGGATGACGCCAACACCACCCATCCAACACCACCCATCCAACACCACCCATCTAACACTGCTACACAAGTGTTTTAAACCAACTATAGCACCAGATGTTCCGTGCTACAGAATAATAAAAAAAAAAATAATAAAAAAAAAACAAATTAATAAAACAAAATAATAATCAGGTGTCCTTTACAGATATTATGAAGTCTGGTTATTGTTGGGTCAAATCATAAATGGCTCAAAGATCTAGTCACCTACTTCAATTTAGGATTTTTTTTTTTCTTCACACACACCACTTAATTTACATCTCAAAAAATAAGATGTAGATATTGAACCCAAACTCAAACACAAAATATTAATGCAACCCATTCTCAATTTCCCATGTTCTTGCTACGTCTATGTTTCAGGAAAGAATAATATCTGGATAAACTGACTTAAAGATTCGTTTCCCACCCCCCATCTGGAAAAAAAAACTTCATAGGACATACCATTCAAAGAGCATCCACCAGAACAGCACACGCACGCACGCGCACACACACGCGCACGCACACACACACACACACACACACACACACACACACACACACACACACCTGTGGGTCTCAGACAAAATGAGGGTGTCAGAGGGCTTTTACACCTTTTTTTCTTTCTTCTTAACATGGCAGTTCAGTCACAGGGCAGTTACACTCTTGGATGCATGTCTAGTGTGACAGCCATGTGCACAAACAGTGGGACATCACAGCTCTAGTATCCTACTACACCCCAGACAAAACAGAGACCCTGCACCACGGTGGGGGGGGGGGGGTAAAGACCAAAGAGCATCGTCATCACCCCACTCAGTACTGACGACTACACACCATTCTCACCTCCTACCTGACTTTATGGTCAAGGATGATTAACACTGGAATACAGACTTCAAATAAATCTTGAATGAATGCTCTCAGACACGGCATCAAAAACAGGCAGCACCCCCTTCCCAAATCTTTTAGTTTTGGGCTAACTGTGTTAACAACCAAGGGCTGGGGTGAAGGGACACAAGAGGGCAGGGGAGATGTTCGGGGAGGACCCTGGGCGGCGGGTCCAGCTGTTCATTGACCACCTCCTCATCTGCGGGTGCGGCAGAGAACTGGACAGCGAGGAGGAGGAGGAAGAGGAGCTCCTCCTTGCTTTGCCACGCCCCTGCAGTGAGCAGCAGGCATCACATGTTACTGCTTCCTGAAGAGAGAGAGAGCGAGAGCGAGAGAGAGAGAAACATGGAAGACTGATTTTTAAAACGTGCATTTATGACAAGTTCACCAAACAAAGCAGCTTGGCGGAATCTGTCCTGCAGATGGCGCCATTTCTCAGCAGGACTGAGCCGCACTCTCCGGTGCTCTTACCTGTGCACTGCGGTCCTGAAAAGAGCGAGGAGCAGAGGGTGTTCTGCCACCAGCACTCCCCCTGCTGGACAGCCGTCACAGGCTGCTCTCTCAACCCCAGAAGGGGCAACTGAAGGAGAGGAAAGAGCAGAATTAGGCCACAGAGTACTTCACATTCACACATACAACAGGCTGACAGCAAACCTACAACAGATTATGAAGAATTTATCCACAAGAACCCTAACCCTTCAGCATGTGACTAATTTATATGAGCAAATCTCGGACAAATCCCAGAGGGAAATTCTTGAAATGAGTCTAATATGATTTCTGTGCACATATGTGACCACCTGAGATTGAAAACAAACACAATTTCAAACCCTAGTCTGAGTAATTGTTGATCTACACACATTTTAAAATAAGTGTTTCCGACACTCATAAGGAGAACACTGCATTTATACCCTCAGCTGGTCTTGGTTCTCTTTACACAGGACGTTCCCCTTGACATCATTCAACATGATAAATATGCATCAAGATGATGTGACTCAAGAAATGTGGCTCATGTCTGATAGTAGGGTCCTACTTTCTGGGTAAAGCACTTTAGAGCCAGTTGGCTAACAATTGGCTAGAAAGGAAGGTGATTTCTGTCTTGACCAGCAATATGTGAATATGTATGTGACTAACTGTTAATTACATCAGGATATGTATGGAGGCAGCTCAGTGATTCGTTAGATTTGGGGTTAAACTGGCAGAAACACAAAACACAGACCACCTGCTACCATTAATCTTGGTGCTGGACATTTTCTCAAACACGTGCGTCATTAGTGGTCTCCTCTGTTGCATAAACGTGAGCATTAGTCAAATAGTGCACCAGCGTGGCCAGACTTTCAACTAGACGTCTCACGTTTCGGTTTCATTCCTCACATGAAGCATCAGTGTGGAGCGACCACTTCACTTTATTGCTGAGCTTGCTGAGGAAGTGGCAAAGAAACAAAATGGCTCCCCAGTGGGAGGGGCCAAGCACAGCGGGTCACAAGGACAGGAACCAAAGACACTGGAAAATTACTAGTGTTCTCATCACCAGGACTCAAAATGTGAACTCTGAATGGTCCAGCACCACCTCCAGGCTATGCTATGTTAGCAGGGCAGCTGGGAGACTCCAGCGCCAGAGAGCAACACCACTGCACAATGCTGGCTAATTAGGATGATTAACAAAACATCTAAAGCCCTAGTCCAGAGTGATGGTCCTTCAAAATGGCCCCTGCCTACCTGGAGTGAACACTTTAACTGGACAGTAATCTCCTAGAGGAAGAACTACATCTAGAGCTGGGTATTGTGGCCAATTCTCGAAATCGATTAAATTTCGATTTGTTGGGTTCTGGATCGATTGATCGCGATTCAATTCGATCCAATCTGCTTTTAAATAGAGAAAAATGGCCCAACTGTGTTACAATACACTAATGTACTTTATTTTTTCTCTTCACCATAAACAGGTTTTAATTGTAGACTTGTACTGTTTATTCTTAGAGGACTATTTTCCTCTTTGCACTATACAATTCACAAATTTGCATAAATATCAGCTTATCAAAATACATTATTGACCACTTTTTACAATGGAAGAAAATGAATATTGAGCAGAATTAAGTTGGAGTTATCTTTGGATCGGCCCTCCAACACAGTACAGTCATACGGAAGGTCATTCCTACTTGGCTGAGAGCGGATCTAGTGAGCTCTAAATGACCCAGAGAGGACCCATGTAATTATTAATGCATTCAAGAAAAACAATGTGTATCTTGTACCAGCAGAAATTAAGCACATCTTGATGTGATTAGAAGTGATGTACATGTGCCCTCCACGGTGTTTAGATATCCAAATGACCTAGATCTGTACGCCGTGATGCACTTTACAGAGAAGGTGAAATTTAACAGAACTCAAGCACACGCACAGTGACGTTCACTCACCTCATGCAAATCAGGAACTGCATCGTGTGATTTTCCAAATTCCGCGACCTCACTGGCCTCGTCACACCCGCAGGCCTCGGGATCTGTGGGGGGCTGCTCCGTCTGTGGCGTATCCACCTCTGTGCAAGGGCTCGCCACAGACTGCACTGCAGGTGCACCTGCATTTTTGCAGTCTAAGCAAATTTCCCGCTCTGCGTTCGGCAGAGAGGCACCCCCACCTTCCTGCGAATCCAGTGAAGTCTGAGCACTCTTCTCCATGCCAGACTTCTTTAGTCTGGGTAAGAATTTGCCAGACTCCAGTTCGGACTTCCCATAGTAAGGGCCTTCGCATTCTGCATCGTCCTCGAGGGGTTTGAGGTCTGCCTGCGGGTCATCGAACAGGTCCGTCTGACCAGAAACGGGAAGACTCGTTTCCTCTTTTTCAGACTCTGCGTCCGATACGCTGCACCAACCTGGAGATAGTTCAGAAGCAGATATCGGCCGAAAATGAGTCCTCGGGGATATGCGGATGGCCCGATACTGTGTGCGGTTCATGCCGTACAAATGCGGGCAGAAGGGCTCGTTGTCCGAGTCCGAGCACAGTATGGACTTGGGCTTGAACCCTGGGCTGAATGAGGCCATGTCTTCAGGTTCAAAGGAGCATTCCACGTGCAGGACCTGTGAAAAGGGCTTATTCAGATCCAAGGACGAAAACGGGCACTCAAGTCCTTGCTCCTCTCCGCAGTACCCTCCGCAGGATCCGAGGAAATCTTCATGGAAGATAACGGAAAACCCCTTATTCAGTCCATCGGCCGCCCCTTTGGCAGCCTGATCGTTCTGTCCAAATGACACCAGCGGCCTCCACAGCGGCTTATGACCCGAAGTGAAGCAGCCGCCTGCGTTCATGAACACATCCGTCCCTGCAATGGTAACCACATCGGAGGACGTTGCCGCACACTGCAGCAGGCTGCCGCAGGACTCTCCTGGTGGAACCAGCGTCCACTCCTTGTCGCCGTCTACGGTCTTTAGCTCTCCATACACCCCTCCGAGGATAAAGGAAGTGCCACCCTTCTCCGAGTGCACGTCCCAAGGCCTAGCGGGCGTCGTGTAATCCCCTCCATCCATCTTGGAGGCCTTGCTTTTGGCCAGACCTTGGTCCTCTTTCTGGCCTTCCCAGAGGTGGTACTCTGACCGTTGAACAGCCTTCTTCTGGATGGGCTCGTCCTTCACCTCTACGTCGAGACAGCAGCAGCACTGGTAACTAGGGGTCTCCTCCGAAAACAAGTTCTCGCCTGCTTTCTCCATTCCAAGAGCCAAGACACAATCTTTGTCTCCTATAGCCATCCAAATGTCTTTTATTATTCCTGAGCTGTAATCATCACTTTGTTGGTTTGTATCATCTGAGAACAAAACAGTGTTGTACTGTTTGCTCTCGTCCTGCTCTAATGCTATTCCACAAACAGACTCCAGTTTAGAAACCTTGTTGAAGGTCTGGTTGGACACTGTGCCTACACTCATTTCGTCCTGCTGGTGACCTGGGTTCTCCTGCAAAAAATCCAGAAGCTCCTCGTCCATGTATGCTGCTGGGATGGGAGGAATTACGCAGCCGACTTCCTCACCGCCCAACTGCGCAGACTCGTCCAGTTGAGCACCGATCTGCTCGCTGTCCGAGCGCGTCTCCTCCGAGTGGGACCACGGACTGCACGTCCTCGTCGACAGGTTGGAGCAGTGTTCAGTTTCATCAAAGGCACTGTTTTTGGTCCAAATTAGCAAACGGGACTGTTTGTTTCCAATGGAGTCGAGACAGCTATTCGAATCCATGTTGTCACGATTCTGCGTGAGCGAGTCACAAGGGAAGGGGAAAGCGGAGCTGTCGCACTGCAGCTCAAAGAGCGAGAAGCAGGTGTTGAGGGCAGACGTGCTGCCGCTGGCGTCCGTAGGGTGTAGCTCCCCAAGAGAGCCGGGCAGCCTGCTCATGTTAAATGGGACACCGCCCAACACTGGGGACAGCCTAGCCGGAGAGTCACCTGCCCAGCTCTCTGCTTCCAAATCCTCAGAGCTAGAGGAAGAGTAGCACTCCCACACGTGAGCTATGTTTTCCATATCACACGTGAGGGTCACGTCAGCTTCCGAAGCTCCAAGAGGCTCCTCTTTTATTGCACTTTCCCCTTGTAGCTCAAGGCCATCTAGAAATATATGACATCCAGCCTCAACATCTCTTGGCTCGTTGCTCTTTTGCCGAATCATGTTCAAGATCCGACTCTCGTGTACTGCATCTGAGGCACTAGGATCCAATATGGATTGATAAATGTCAACTTCATAGAAGTGAGTGAATTCACACAGATGCTCATCATCTAAATCTTGACCGTCCTCAGGAGGAAGGCAGCTTGAGATCCCATTCATTTCTGCGGCCTCTTCGTCCCCTTCACCGGACACTTCAACAAAGTGCCCGTCCACGAAAGTACCTGCCGCAAGGTACGCTCTCTCAAAGGAAGAGTTGGCGATGCAGATCCCGTGCATTCTCTCCGACAAACGGTCCATGTCGACAGACACGGACGGGTCATTGGGGGAGTCTTGTTTGTTTCTGTATTTCGTCTCCAGTTTGCTTCGGCTAAACGGGACAAAGTACTCAGAGATGGGCTCGGTGTACCAAAGGGGTTCTTCCATATATTCCTTATTGGCAGCAGCCTCGCCTCCAGCCTCCTTTGCCTCGGTCCAGCTGGGATCTTTACGAATCTCCCTTAACGCCCGCTTACCTTTTCTCGTGTAGTGCTGCTGCTGTTTTGACGGGCCCTCGCTAGCACCGAACACGCTGCCAGAGTTCCTGCGCTCCTCTTTATCGATAGCCTTGAGGGCCAGTTTGACCTGACCACCGCTCCGCCCCTTTTTGCTTCTGTTGCGGACCTCGCGAGACGTGTGCCTGAACCGGACCCCTTTGTTGCTGGAGGTCCTCGGGTCACCATGATTGCCACTGGAGCTCGAGCCACCCTCACTGGAGCCAGAGGACCAGGAGCGGGGGCGGTGCCCCAAATCAGACCGATTTCTGATTTGCCTCTTGTTTTGAGAAGCCGCCTGGTCATCGGACACCCCAGCTGCACCTCCATGGTATCTGTTCTCCTTTTCTTTCTTGCTGCGTCTCTGCTGGGCCTTCTCGTTGGTTGTGGTGGTGCTGAGGACATCAGGCCCTTTATCCTTGAAGACCTCACCCTCACTGGTGCAGTCTTTTGGGGATGAGGTATCCGTGCTCGTCTGAGGGGCGACAGATGAGGATGAGCTGGAATACGTGCAGGCTTTAGACTTGTTCCACACGCTCATAATCTCTTGGAGACAAACAGGTTTTTCTGACAGAGGCGGAAAGGCTTCATAGTACCTTGAAAATAAGAATCAGAAGAAACATGCTCATAAATTTGTGGGTGCCATGATGGTGGCACTGCCGTAACAGAATTCAACAACCCAGATTGTTACCCTATAACATTCTCTGTGTACAAAACACTCCTTACATTTCCACCTGGTCTTTAGAAGAAGGTGATTCAGCCAATTCAGGAGACCGAGATTCATCTGGCTTCTTAGTCGTTTGCTTTTCTTTTTCTGCAACACCATGAATAATAGTTCAATGTTAATAAAGTTGTATTTAAAGTTTATGGTGCACAACGAGCAGCAACAGCATGGCCGGGTAGATCAAACCTTTCTGCTTGTTCTGAATGTCCTTGAGCTTGGTGCAAAGTTCCTCAACCAAGCTTTCGATTCCAGAGTTCTGAGAAAAGAAAAAAATTATATATATTAAAATCACCACACTAAAGTACACTGCCCAATCCTTGCCTGGTGACTACTCACAATTATCAAGTAAAAAAACAAAAACAAAAAAACAACAACAAAGAACTTCTAGTCTGTAACAGACAAAATCTAGGCACTACCTGATAGTATCAGTAGTGGCCACATGCTCAACCATGATGGTGTTCTTTTTAGATACAAGGAACCAAAGGACAAAAAAATATATGGTTACAGAAAGTACTGTCTGCAAACCAGTGTTTAAATGTGGATAAAGGAGGCTTGGTCATGCAGATAAATATTTGTTTAACCCCCAACAAATTATTTCATGTGTTATAAAGCAAACTTGGGAAGGTCTATTTTGGGACAGTCCAGGCAGAATACACTGACACAAACCATGATGTCCATTCTGTGGAGTAACACACTGGTGCCCAGCAGTATTCTAGAACAACGCACTGGTGCCCAGAAGTATTCTAGAACAACGCACTGGCGCCCAGAAAGTATTCTAGAACAGCGCACTGGCGCCCAGAAAGTATTCTAGAACAGCGCACTGGCGCCCAGAAAGTATTCTAGAACAGCGCACTGGCGCCCAGCAGTATTCTAGAACAACGCACTGGTGCCCAGCAGTATTCTAGAACAACGCACTGGCGCCCAGAAGTATTCTAGAACAACGCACTGGCGCCCAGAAAGTATTCTAGAACAACGCACTGGCGCCCAGAAAGTATTCTAGAACAACGCACTGGCGCCCAGAAAGTATTCTAGAACAACGCACTGGCGCCCAGAAAGTATTCTAGAACAGCGCACTGGCGCCCAGAAAGTACTCTAGAACAGCGCACTGGCGCCCAGAAGTATTCTAGAACAACGCACTGGCGCCCAGCAGTATTCTAGAACAACGCACTGGCGCCCAGCAGTATTCTAGAACAACGCTCTGCTGTCACGCACTGCTGAAAGGTAGTGGCGTTGTCTCCGACTCTCCCCATAACACTACTGCTGGACGTCAAGCTCCTCTCACACATTCTGCATCTCTAATACAAATTCAAGTTTGCTCTACCGGTGCCTTTTGTTTAATGTCACCAACACTTAATTTGCAAAACATTTTTTTTATTACAAAGCAGAAGTCTGATGCTTCTAGACACTTTGTCAAAGACATTCCTACTTCCTAATAAAGAGTTCCTCCATGTTTATCGAGAGGTCTGATCTCTCTACCGCAGTTACTAGGTGACATGTTTAGTTTATCTTTATTTGCAGAACTCTCAGCACAAGGAACAAATTCAGCTATTGATAATTGTTTTAAGAATTGAGTGAAAAAAACAGAAACCTTTAGCATGTCAAACACCCAGAGGCCCATACCTCATCAGACGTCAGAAGCTCGTACCTCATCAGACGTCAGAGGTTCTTACCTCATCAGAAGCCAGGCGCAGGCACTGCACAGCTGCTTGCTTCTTCATGTCCTCCAGGCTCAGGCCGGGCCCCCCCTTTCTCCTCCCCTTCCCCCACTTCTTGCCCGCTCCCTTCTCCCATCCCAGGAAGATGTCGTTCTCCTGCATTGGTGGAGTCAGAAAACACATGGTCTCTTCACACTGCCAGCTTACAACGATGCCAAATAACCTTCAGGGCTGCAAACTGCTGAAGATGGAACAAAGGACAAAGCTAGAAACATTAACCCCCCCCCCCCCCCCCACCCCCCCCCCCCCCCCCCCCAAATATCTGGGTCCTCCTGGGAGGCATTCTTCATCTAATGTGACCCCTGATCTTGAACAAAGAAAAAGTGATAAAGTGAAGTGCTGGATGAAACCCATCTCATCACAAGGAGACTCGCATCTTCTCCAAGGTAAGATAATTTACTCAACATACATCATTCATATTCACTTTTAACAGTCTCATTTATCTGCATTAACGCAAGAAGGAAGTCAAGCTTGTTACATAATGGCTGCAAACACTCCAGTGTTTAAAGCGTTTAGCTCTGTGCTTCTGGAAACATTAAGGTCTTTGTAAACTCTCCACAGGACAATTAAGGGGACAGTAACATTACAAAGAATCTGAATCTGTAGCCGTTACTGATGATCTTTGTTAAAGACTAGAACCATCACACAGAACACCAGGATCGTCCAGGACCATTTGTAAATGGCGACTACACGTAAGCTGCCAGAGATGAGATCAGAGATGAGATCCTCACCTGGTCCTGCAGGTCGTAGTCGTAGCTGTCGTGAAGCAGGAGACTGAGGACGTATCGGGTGTAGATCATCGCATCTATGCCACATTTCTCCAGCTCCTGGCCCAGCCAGGTCTGCACCGGGCCCAGAGACTGCAGCAGGGACATCTCCGCCAGGGGCAGCGAGCCGACGGGGAAGGGGGGCCGTGACGCGCGCTCAGGGGGGGCACGACCGGACGACTCGGCGTTCACTGGACGCATGGGAGTCTAGGTGGGAGCCATCGTCATACGCAAGAGCATTCTCCCAGGCAGGCTTTGAGAGGACAGGAGGGGGGTGGGCTTAAGAGGGGAGGGGTCAGCCTAGAGGGCGGAGCTCACTCCAGTGGGACGGACAAAAGAGGGGTCTACATGTAGGACCATGTAGAATTTTGTTTTTTTTTTTTTTTGTATGTTTTTTTAATGCTATTAGCAATGGGGAGGAACGCTAGTCTTCAGGCATGGTTTAGACAGCTGACAGCTGGCAGCCTATAGAAGCACACTGAGCATGCTCAGTTCTGATCAGAGATCTTCATGTTGCAGGATGGCTGGTTCCAGGAATCACCTGAAACACAAAAGCAGAGGACCGTTTGCAGTAGATGTAGGAAAGCACATGGAGTCTTTTAAAAAAGAGAATAAAAATCCTCGGCTATTCTAAATATCACCCAGAGTCTTGTCACCACCACGTAACCCAGTGTGCTGAAATGCACATTTACCCTCTTAACACACTTAACAGAACATGGCTCATCTGAAGGCTTCACGCTGCAAGCCAGTATCAACGTGTTGGTGTGAAACCAAGTTTTCTGACCTCTGCAAATTATTTGGGATTTCACCAAATGCTACAGGCCAACTATGGATCATTGAAATGCTCTGAAATATTAAACATTTCCCCATCCTTCTTTTAAATACTAAAATAATCATTATGAGATGAAAGCCATCATTTTTGACTCAATATGTGGAGTTTCCATTTTATCCATGGTTAAAAAAAAATAAAATGTTAGTATTACCACTTCAAATTTTAATAATGAAAACCAAAGTTTTCCCATCTACCATCAAAGTCAGCAGCAACTTCCCCAGATACAGTAGCACATACACAGGGTTTGCGTTGGGGGTTTGCTTTGTGTCCATGAAATCACGGCGGAAGGCAGCAGATATTCTTCAGCCTTCTAAGAGGACTGAATATGGAATGTGGACATGAAACTTCAGAAAGTAGAATAACTAAAATATCATGGCTGTCTGACCTGCCCATAGCTCGTGAATAATGCACACGCCTCTTCCAGTATTGGGCACCCCCACTCTTTGAGCCAACACTGATGATGGCGTCTGGTGGTGATTCATATGTGTAGTTCTCACACTTACAGGCTCACGCCTTCCTCACAAGCTCCACCCAAGCACCTGGACCCTTACATGAGAGGTTTGGACCAGCACTCTTCCACAAAACTTTTAAAAACAGGTATCTGTACTTTGTTTTGGAGTGTTTTTGTGGCCTCAGCTTTAAAAGACTTTAGAAATGTTAATTAGATGCTTCCATTTGATGAGAGAATTTAACATTAACAGGCCAAATAGGCCTAACTAATGACAATAATAATAGTACTAAAATTATAATCATGTAATACCATTGTAATTATATTTTTGTTTTTTTTTTTACATTTTCAGCAATTTTTTTATATACTGCAATAATACTGGTAACCATGATAAACCATTGCTCTATTATTCGGACTCTATAACCATATCAAACCACTAAGACTCATTAAATAAAATAATTTAAAAGTCAATCTATTAAACAAAGTCAGCAAATCAAAGTGAAGATATGAACAGTGTATAAACTGGAACAGGAACCTAATAAACTAGTTTAAATCTTTTATAAATCCTACTTCCCCTACACCACACAGGGACATACGCACACACCTATACTGGTATGTACACACCTAAACTGGCATTTACACACCTCAACTAGTTAGTTTCAGTCTAAATTGACAGACTGATAAGGACCATATGGGAACCTTACCAGTGTGAACTCTGACGCACTCTCAGAATGAGACTACAGGGTTCTCACACAGGATAATGAACTATGCACCACAACGCACATTCAATATGTAATCAAACATATTATCAAATATACATGTCAGTATTATCAAAGCAGCATGAATGTTAAAAGTTAACTGTTAAATGGATAATGTGAAGACACTGCCAAAAACGTAATTTTCACTACAAGGTGAAGAAACAAAATTAAATATTTATTTTTAAATCTTAAATTTGGACAGCTTCGATATAGCATATAATATATATTTGCCCCTAGCGTTGCAGCTTGTGTAGACGTAACTAATATCTCCGTACACTCGCCTACATTTCCTACAGTTCCTTTGCCCCGCCCCCGACTAGAATGCACAGCTGTCATTGGACATTGTGCCCGTCACTCAACAACGCGGACATGTTTTAGTAAAGCTCATTCAGACACCAGTGAACCAGATAAGGAACTTTGTCGTCACACACTACTCTACAAAAAGTGTTAAGGATCCTCTCGTGTCTAAGTGCGAGACTGAGTTTCAGACGTGGTCCATAATTCACACACAGGCCCGTCAGGTCGAATAAACAGCCCCGCAGGCTTGAACAGAGCAAGTTCAACCACTGGATTTGACCTCCGGAGCAAAAGGCAAATCCGTGCAGGGCTATTTGTGAATTGCGGAACAAATGAAGTGGTCGTAAAGCCGTGTGCCCTTGACACATGCCCTTTCACACCGGCGATTGAGTGTGGATGTATGAACCGAGCAGACGTGGCCATTACGGTGCGCAGTTATTTATAGACCCACTAATGTTAGTCCGGTTCAGTTGTAAGTAGCACCGGGGCATCTCGACGGGTTTGGGTGTAGCGGCCCCCGACCTCGGTGCTACCGCCACACTGCAGGAAACACCTGGAGATGTTCTCACATCTGGGCTTTGGGCTCCCGGGTTTGGGTTAGCTGGCCCATCTAGCCATGCAGAGAGAAATGCCACCAAACTAGCTCACCCAGCCGAAGCTTATTAAACCGAAACCAGCCAAGATAAAAACCAGAACCGCGATTCCACTTCCCCCTTAAAGTCATGTGTTGATAGTCTGCAGTACAAAAATATATATGTTTAAAAAGGACAGACTTGCCTTCACTTTCTTCATCGTTATCCCACAGAGTCACTCGTTCGCCAACATGAGCTCAGCTGGTTTGACTGTACTTTAAGCTGGCTGCTGTGATCGGACATTACAATAATAATACACCACTGGATTGGATTATCATTACAATAATAATACACCGTTGGCCTCGACTGTCCCAGCGAAACTAGCCGCTTAATCCTCCCACCCAGCAGCACTATTGTCATTTATTGTCATTTAAATGACCCGCGAATAGCTGCAGCCATGAGACTGGCGCAGATACCCATGAAAACAGGTGAGATATGGTGTAGATTAACAATACAGGTTTGGGTTTAGGACATTACTTTAATATATAGTGTAGATTAACAATACAGGTTTAGGACATTAATATATGGTGTAGATTAACAATACAGGTTTAGGACATTATGATATGGTGTAGATTATGAATACTGGTTTAGGTTTAGACCATTACTTTATGATATGGTTTAGATTTAGACCATTATTTTATGATATGGTTTAGGTTTAGACCATTACTTTATGATATGGTTTAGATTTAGACCATTACTTTATGATATGGTTTAGATTTAGACCATTACTTTATGATATGGTTTAGGTTTAAGGCCATTAGCTCAGCTGGCCGACACGGGCCTACTCCTCCTACCCAAACCCGCCGCTCAATTCACGCACGGATGACCAAACAAGCACAATAACATCTCTCCGTGAACACACACACACACACACACACACACACAATAAAACCGCGTCTCGGCAGGTCGTGTTCACCAAAAACCAACAAACGAAGCTTTCAGCGGGCTGACTAACGCTATCTGAGGGGAGGCGGAGGAGCTGATGGAGCAGCCGGGCGTAGCTAGCTCTAGCGCTAATGCTAATGCTAGCGGAGCTAGCGGCGGGTTAAACGGCGCTAGATACGCAGCTGCTCCGCGTCTGAAACGCGCCGCCGCGGACACATAACGGACACCGACCCCGACCCAGACCCCCCATCACACGGACACTCGCCCTCACCTGCCGTCACTCGACGCCGCCGGGAAGAGGAGCAGGAGAAGCGGTCACTTCTCCCCCGCTGCCGTTCAGAGCTCGGGCTCCGCGCACCGCCGCCGCCGCAGCACCGTCACGTACTTGGGGCGCCCAAGCGGCGACGCGCAACAACTGCCGTGTTTCCACCCCGGGCCCGAGTTAGCGGGCAACCGCGGCCATGCGGGCTCTGTGCGTGGGGAGCGCGCACGTTCACGACACCGGTCGGCTTGAGCCAAGATGGGCGCCGACGCCGGACAGCTTCTGTCACGCGCCTCTTTTGAGCCGTCTCCAGGCAACAAGACGAATAGCTACCGCCCTACTAAAGAGAGGCGTTGTGCTTCCGCGTCCGATTGCATCAGAGGATTAAGTAGTTCTTGTTGTGAAATGACGCTCGCTTCAAAGATCTTCACTTTTATGCGGGTGGAGGTTATTTGGGCGGACTTCACAGACGTTCGTGGGACTCAGTTGTCTTAAACACGAAAAAAGGACGAGCCCAAGAGGAACATTAAATCGTTCAGTGACAATTACACAATCGTGTCTGATAATGCATGCAGCGCACCGTCTCACATTTAGGATCCAGGAAGTGCGTGTAAAAGTGACATGGATATAAAATTATATTGGTCTGTGTAGTACCACGATCATTTGAAACAGTAAACGGTAAACCAGAGTGGGAATATAACCTATTAAGACACATGCAGCTTTTAATTTAAACAAAGTAACTGAAATAGGCTTTATAGAACATCAAACACTGAAATAGACCTAAAATAGTTTTGGACTCACAGCTGTCCAGTGTTGCACTGAGGTAATTTATGTGGTTTAATGTGCCTTTTCATTAAGGTGTCTTGTCACTGCTGGTACAAAGTGGCCCACAGATGCTGGTTTTATAATAAAAGTTTTTGAGTGGCTACACCGTAAGGTCTCCTGTCCCCTTCCCGGCCAGTTGAGATCACAGGCCCACCTGGATAAGCAGCCATCTTAGTTTAATCTGTGGACGCACCCAGCCAAGGGAAATGGCCATGAGAAGACTAGAACAACCTGGTTCAACCAAATGACTTAAAATAAAAAGATGAACAAACAAGTACAACAAAACAAACAAATTAAATATGGCCAATGTGAATAAAATGTTTATAAAATCACAGATTAGTAAGACTCAACTGTTTACACCTAATCCTAGAGTTATATACAGTATAACAAAATGCTTTTCCAAATATGCCATATGTGATACCAAGCCAGTGAAGGAAAGTGAGTTTCCCAGATTAAAAAACAAGATAACAACAACCTTGATGTCTTGTTTTTCCTGATTGGATTTAGCATTTGGATTGGATTAAATCAATCATGCTCTGACAGGCTGGGAGGAATGAGATGATCTTGAGTGGACTGATAAAGTGAGAAGTCTTTGTTTTGTAAGTGGTTTTTTTAATCAATGTTAAACAGAAATCTCACTAATCATGTTTATGAGATATTTGAATGTGATTATAGTGTGATCTGATTTGCATAGTAATAATATTGATTAATATTACTGATCCAAAGCAAAAAAAAAAAGGATACAGCACAAAAATAATATTAACAAGAACATTGTTTACAGATTTTACCTTGTACTTCACACCATCTCCTTTGAGAGGCAGACTTGTGTTGTCTTATTCAGGCAGGACTTGTGCTTCTGTGTTATTACTCGACTAGAGGTATGTTGATGAAGTCCACCTGGGGGGTGAAGGGTGATTTTAGAGGCATTGGCCTCGAGGTGAATGTGTGTGCACAACAGCGTAAACTGTGCTGCTGCACAAGTGTGGTGCTGTACCAGTGATCAGACATGTGGTGTGTTTTGTTTCTAATAGAACTACAACGCTAAGATGACCTGGCAGACATGAGCTGAGTTCAATAGCCTTCTGCATACATGTTAAATGTTTATCAAACAGAATGTCTCCTGGCAGCTTTTAGAGCTCATGCAATTGTCTGTGGCATTTTGGAGTGAAAACATATGACAAAAGCTTTGAATAGACTTTAGAGCATAACCTGGGCTAGGGTACACTGACCAAGGGCCCCATGGCAATGTTTCTGTTTGTACTTCCTGTCTAGACCACCAAGACCATGTCTTGCAGGCATCTTCTTGGCCTGGGCGGTATGTGCTTTGGGCCTGCTATAGGGCAAGGTACTTCCTGTGTGTCTTAACATTTCCTGCGTGTCTTAATTCTGAACTTGTTTGTTTTCTAGTGGTGGTGAAAAACTGAAACCCTAAAGCCTCAAAAGGAAATACAATTGCAAGAACACACACACACACACACACACACACACACACACACACACACATACACACACACACACACACACACACACACACACACACACACACACACACACACACACACACACACACACACACACACACACACAGACAGAGACACACCCACACTCATACACAACGGTACAGATGCATAGATAAACATGTTTGCCGCTGTTGCTTTACAAACAGCTCTGTCATGTGAGTGTAGGGTTGTAAATGTAAAATGTAAATGTAAATGTGCCGTATTTTGTCAATTGTGATTTTCACACCGCAATCAAAATTTGTCCTCTGCTTTTAACCCATCTGTGCAGACACACTAGTGATTACTGTGGATCACACGTGCCCAGAGCGGTGGGCAGCCCTAGCCCGGCGCCCGGGGAGCAGTTGGGGTTAGGTGCCTTGCTCAAGGGCACCTCAGTGGGAATCGAACCCACGACCCTCCGGTCACAAGACCAGTTCCCTACCACCAGGCCATGACTGCCCCAGACCATGTTGTGAAGCAGAGGTACATACTCAAGACCTCTGTGTGGTTCTGGGCCCCTGAGGGCCCTACCTCCGCACCGTGAGGCCCCTGAGGGCCCTACCTCCACACTGTGAGGCCCCTGAGGGCCACACCTCCACACTGTGAGGCCCCTGAGGGCCACACCTCCACACTGAGGCCCCTGAGGGCCACACCTCCACACTGTCTACTGCAGCACACAGACTCGTATCATGAAGGGATCAGTGATTACCTGGTATTGGGAAAGTGTGGAGAGCTCACCACCTCCTCTTTAAAGGAATAACACACACACATTTAGTTGCTCCGCCTAGAAAATTAATCTTTTATATTTTGATGACTTACACTGTTTACACTGGAGATTACCGTTAGGCACCTGCAGGGGGCAGCACCACCAGCACTAACGTAATAACAGTGCATGGTTTGTGAAGGACAAGCCTCTTCT
This sequence comes from Brachyhypopomus gauderio, assembly GCF_052324685.1. Classification (NCBI taxonomy): domain Eukaryota; kingdom Metazoa; phylum Chordata; class Actinopteri; order Gymnotiformes; family Hypopomidae; genus Brachyhypopomus; species Brachyhypopomus gauderio. The sequence goes on from NC_135224.1 coordinate 2,045,948, forward strand.
GTGAGTGTGCCTGACCCTATTTTGAACCAGCCTTTCTAATCCTGATAACATGTGCGATGCTGTAATGTTTTACAACCAGAGCTTCTGCCCTTAAGCCCTTGTTTAAAACTCCTAGTTTCAGTATGGGCTCCTGCCTCTAGATAACCTGCTACGGCCGTCTGACCTGAATGAGGTATGGTTGTTGTTTTAAACCTGTGGTGAACGGAAAAGGTTGACTTAAATAAAGAGAAATGGTTTGGACTCACCGTCACAATGCAAAGGTTCCATTTCCGCCCTTTCTGACCTTACACCACTAGACTTTCCATCAGCTTTCTAACTCGACTTGCACACACACACAGGGTAGTTCAGTTTTGCTGAGATAATCATGTATTTGGTAAGTCACAGGCACACACACAGTTTGACTCTATTTAGCCTAGGTGTGCACAGCAATTTTGAAAACTCAAGTTTCACACACTCCATAGAAAACCCATACACATATTTTCCAAAACCATTTTATTGATAAAAATATAATTTACAAAACTGATTTTTGTATGTGATATTGCCTTTCTTTCTTATGTCATTACTTATCTTATTGCAGAAATGATCACTGAGCCCCAGGACTTTGGGTTAAGAACCCTGACATACTGAAGGTCTAATTCAGAACCTTTCAGTTCGTCTTTATCACCCATAGAAACACATGCAATTCATCAACTTGTTATGCAAAGCTGTGGCAGTCTAATAGCCCATGTGATAGAGAGGCTGCGAGAGAGACAGACAGAGAGAGAGAGACAGACAGAGAGTAAAGAGTGTGCACTGCTGTCTATTTTTAGTTGTGCTATAATTTCTGCTCAGGTTTTTAAAGATAAAAAATGCAACTTTAGCAAAGAGAAGAGAGTTTAGCAGAAAACAAGAAGAAAGTTAAACTAACTGATGCGGTTCAGCTGCTGTTCTGTTAGCACTGATAGCATTTGAGCTTAATTGTTATTTATGATGATCCTCTCTTTTTTGAGATAGTTGATCCTGTCTTTTTTAAGACAGTTGATCCTGTCTTTTTTGAGACAGTTGATCCTGTCTTTTTAGAAGCACTTGATCCTATCTTTACTGAGGCAGATGAACCCGTTTTGTTGAAGACAGTTGATCCTTTCTTTTTTGAAGCAGTTGATCCTTTCTTTTTTGAAGCAGTTGATCCTGTCTTTACTGAGGCAGTTGATCTTGTATTTTCAGAGGTAGTTGATCCTGTCTTTTCTGAGGCAGTTGACTCCTGTTCATCATTCCTTTGCAGATCAAAGTAGGATTCGTACACAGGAACCATATACTAAGAAAGAGAGAAATAATTCACTTTAGCAGTTCACAAAGCTGATTAGATGAACGTTATTGCTCCTGAATAATTGTTAATGGTGTATGACCACCAGTTGTTTGTACATATCATAGCAAGCTGGTGAATTATGGGAGACTGATTACGGCTAGTTTAAATCAGAAATACAAGACTCTTTATCGAATGTGTCAGACACTGTTTGAGGCAATCAGGAGCAATAATGTATTGTTGTTTGAGTCTTTTATACAAAAAAGCCAATAAAATACTATATTTCCTCAGACAACTGAAAAAATTTAGAATCAGGCCGAACATCCTCCTTCAGTTTTACACAGCAATCATCCAAAGCATACTTACCTCATCTATAATAGTCTGGTACGGAAATCTGGATAAGCATTCACGAAATAAACTACAATGTATAATAGATAAATCATCCAAAATCACTGGCCACACCCTCCCATCCATAGACACACTGTATCAAAAACGCATCATACAACGAGCCAAAAAGATCACTTCAGACCCCTCTCACCCTGCATATCACTTGTTTACACGCATGCCTTCTGGAAGACGCTATAGGTCCCTACCAACAAAATCAGTCAGACTCAAAAACAGTTTCTTTCCAACTGCTGTGCGGTCACTAAATTAATGTATGATCTGAAAGAATTGTTTGTCTATGTCTGTATATTGTAGTTGTATTTATGCATTTGTTTTTTCTTTTGACACAGAGATGTGAGTATGTTATGCTGTACCGGAAGCAAATTCCACCAACTTGTTGTGTGGTCATTAATAATAAATGAATGAATGAATGAATGAATTAGAAATTCATGTTAATTTTATTATAACTGATTTACATTGTACATGTATATTTTCCTCCATGTCATTTAATGTTTGTTACAGAAGTGATGACTAAAGGCTTGATGGAGGGGTGGGACTATGGAATTAGAGGGAGGGGTTTTGATGGAGGGGTGGGACTGTGGAATTAGAGGGAGGGGTTTTGATGGAGGGGTGGGACTGTGGAATTAGAGGGAGGGGTTTTGATGGAGGGGTGGGACTATGGAATTAGAGGGAGGGGTTTTGATGGAGGGGTGGGACTGTGGAATTAGAGGGAGTGGTTTTGATGGAGGGGTGGGACTGTGGAATTAGAGGGAGGGGTTTTGATGGAAGGGTGGGACTATGGAATTAGAGGGAGGGGTTTTGATGGAGGGGTGGGACTGTGGAATTAGAGGGAGGGGTTTTGATGGAGGGGTGGGACTGTGGAATTAGAGGGAGGGGCTCTCTCTCTTTCTCCATGCGAGTTCTGAGTGTCGAGAGCTGTCGGGTGCTACCCACCGTTAGAGCACACTTAGAGAGTTGAAGTAATTCCCAGTAACTCTGCATGGTTGTTTACTTTACCAACTGCAATTTGACAGAGTAGTTTACAGGTTGACTACGTAGTTTGGTGGTTGATGGGTTGACTATGTATTTTGGTGGTTGCTGCTGGATCAATTCAGTGATCTTTTTGTTTATTCTGGAAAACTGTATAAGTTAATTTATATATAAACCAAAATCTAACTCCTTAAATAATTAATTCATTACAATTTCTTTTTGAGTGTTCCTGTGAGGTAGAAGACTGATTTTCATGCTGTAAATGCTTAAAAGTGAAGTGGACATGAAATACTAGAAACTTAAAAGCAGTGATGCAGCCGTGAAACCTCAAACGTTTAAAAGGGGCCTTTAGACAGGAAGTGTGCATATGTGTCATGTTCAGTTTCCTGTGACCTTTCTGTATAACAGAATTAATTTCAATTGTTGGTATGACTTCTAACTCAATAACCAAATAAACTAACAAATCATTCAAACCTCATGTGAATTCCTTCCACACAGAATAAATGCTGCTAGTGTTTGAAGTTGAAGAACTTCTCTTATTCCCTAACCCCCTTATTCCTAACCTTCTTATTCCCTTATTCCCTTACTTATTCCCTAACCCCATTATTCCCTAACCTTCTCATTCCCTTATTCCCTTACTTATTCCCTAACCCCCTTATTCCCTAACCTTCTCATTCCCTTATTCCCTTACTTATTCCCTAACCCCCTTATTCCCTAACCTTCTCATTCCCTTATTCCCTTACTTATTCCCTAACCCCCTTATTCCCTAACCCCCTTATTCCCTTAATCCTCTTATTCCTGCTGCCATGTGTATCAGACAGCAACATTCTATAATTACAACCGCATGCGTTTATCTTGGGGAGATTTCTCGTACCCATTGGGTGGAGCCTCTGGAATTCCTGGAGCTCTGCTCCTCCTCCTCGCTGATCTCCGGTTCGTCCCCCTCACTCGGAGGCCCCTCCCTTATCACCAGTCTCTCTAGATCAGTCAAATCAACACACTGGTCTTTCACTCAGTACAAAGTAGGACACATTTCTAATTGTTCACACCTGCAACCTTTTTAAGGTGTTCATTCTCACTTTGCTTCATTCATTTGTTTATATATATATATATATATATATATATATATATATATATATATATATATATATAGTATAGTATATATAAATATATCAGTCTCTCAAGGACCTGAGGGAAACCAGTGCAGCTGGAGCGTACCTGTCCTCCGTTTGTCCCTACAGAGCTTCCAGATGGTGAGACAGGCACAGACACACATGACCCCCACCACGCTGGCCACGGAGCCCAGCAGGACGACCGGGTCAGGGGGTGTGGGCGGTGTAGTCCAGCCTGGCGCGGAGGTCGAAGTGACTGTTGTAAACAGACATGGTTGTTATTATAAAATACATACATACCCCTGTTATAACCGCCTATAGTTCTCCTGGTCACTTCAGTGATATCACCTGAACTGTGTCACAGCTCTTTCATTCTGTGGTATCGGCTGACTTAAGGGTCTATTTCTCAGGACTGGGTCAGGAAACACTTCTCATTTACACATTTTGAAGACACTTTTACCCAGAGTGACATTTTTCAGTGATGTTCCAGAGGAAAATGAGTGTTAAGAGTCTTTCCTGAAGACGATAACCTTTGCCTAGATGGTGGAGCCGGCCAATCACGAGGGAGGCAGCATCCTACCCACACCTGGAAACAAGAGTGTCTCAATGTCTTTTAACAGGCTACATAAGTCCATTTAAAAACTCACCATTTTCTTCCTGGTATGTTACGTTGGTCCCAGGCCCTTTTACTTGGTGTAGAATAGGAATGTCTCGTGTAACTTCACAAATATAAGAGCCTGCATCAGTTTTGCAGGTGTTTGTTATGGTGAGTGTTGTACAGCTGTTAGCCCGGTTCTCCCTCTGTAAGCGTGGGTCCGACATGTTCAGCTCAACTGTGTCTTTCAGCCATTTCACTTTTGGTCCATCTATGCTCTGATCCCAGCAGCAGGACATCTGGACAGAAGCCCTCGCCATTATCATCAGTGTGGGTGGCGTCTGGGTCACCATGAAGTTCCCAGAACATCCTAAAAGGAAACGTGTGTATAAAGATCTTCATGTCAGAGATTAAATACAGAACCCTGGTTTTCAACCTCTGTTGACGGTAGTGATACCAATGAGGAGTTCTTCACCAAACTTTTGTTTCTTGATCTGTTTTTTAATGTAACTATCTTAATAGTTACTGTTCTGCAAAGTAAAATAATTTTCAACATACATAAATATGTGACGTTCGGGGTGGAGCAAAGGACGAGACACAGAATCCTTGCATATGATGGACATCACGTTTATTCTCACAGGTTATTGCGCAATAGCACACGTAGAACAGTAAACAGACACTGCAACGTGTAGACATTAGACAACGACGAGCACAGGACACTGCGCAAATGCACATTAAATAGACAAACCACATTAGCCCCACGTGATTACGAGACGATTCACAGGTGAGACAGATTATCACACGACATAACCATAACCACGTAGATCCACTGACGCAGACAAAGCACGTGGACAATGTTAATACACGCCCAAAAGGGAGGGGCCGGGGTCCTCAACGTGACAAAATATAGATGTTTATTTCTATCATAAGGGGGCATGGAAGGCTCCACAACACGAGATGTTGCCTAGAACGAACCCCCATAACCCCCCCACAGGAAATACATATATGGGCAGGAACAGACACAGACTACACATACACACGCCCAAGGGGAGGGGCCCAGAGCTGCAATATAACACTTACAGTAAACAAAGATATTAGATATTTAGATATTTCACCAAAGGTAATTTTGGACGTTACAGTTTATGTAAATGATAAACAAAAATAAAACTTATGCAGTAAGCACTGCCTAGTGTTCTGGCATCTTACAGTCCCACGACCAACAAAGCCAGAAAGTGGATTAGCAAGATAATTACATTAATTAGTGCTGAATGAAACATTTCTGTCATTTTGTATGATTTGTATCATTTTGTATGATTTTGCTCATCCTTGATAAATGGTTAAATCAACACGATGTTTCGCTGTGAAAGATCTTGAGGTTGGACGGCCTACAAGTGAAGCTACCACCATGTCTCTGACTGAGAAAACCAAGTATAAACCAAAACGAAGGAAATGTTGACTGTATGTTGAGTGTTTATTATTGTTATGAACCTAAATACCTGTTATACCGCATCACCCAGTAGAAGAAACAAACAGTGCCCGTGTAAGCTGTATAGTTCATGAACAATAAAGCAGCCAATGTTGGGTCTGTCTCTCCGTGTGTCATGACAAATTGTTTGTACATAGACACTAAAATTGAGGAACATAACAAATTTTGTTGTGTGATTATGCAATCAAACTTTGATATGTTATATTAACAGTTGTGCTGTATTTGTTGGTGGATAAAATGTTCATGTGGGCTGCGGAACGTTTTGTGCTGGAGTACTGGAGCAAAACAGCTGCAGTAGCTGCAGTAAAGTAGATGAAGAGATGAAGAGAACTTCAGCGCTCATGTAAATGTAGAGACAGTCAGAACTTCAGCGCTCATGTAAATGTAGAGACAGTCAGAACTTCAGCGCTCATGTAAATGTAGAGATAGTCAGAACTTCAGCGCTCATGTAAATGTAGACAGTCAGAACTTCAGCGCTCATGTAAATGTAGAGACAGTCAGAACTTCAGCGCTCATGTAAATGTAGAGACAGTCAGAACTTCAGCGTTCATGTAAATGTAGAGACAGTCAGAACTTCAGCGCTCATGTAAATGTAGAGATAGTCAGAACTTCAGCACTCTCATGTAAATGAAGAGATAGAACTTAAGCGCTCATGTAAATGTAGTTAGTCAGAACTTCAGCGTTCATGTAAATGTAGAGACAGTCAGAACTTCAGCGTTCATGTAAATGTAGAGACAGTCAGAACTTCTGCGCTCATGTAAATGTAGAGATAGAACTTAAGCGCTCATGTAAATGAAGAGATAGAACTTCAGCGCTCATGTAAATGTAGAGAGTCAGAACTTCAGCCCTCTCGTGTAAATGAGGAGATAGTTAGAACAAAGGTCAGGTTAATATCTGACCTAATAATGAAAACAGTGTAAGCATAATGAGATCACAAAACAATGCCTGAGAATAAGTTCAATACTTAAATAATGTAATTCTAAAGAACACATTGTAGTGTGCTCTAACACTGAGGGCATTAACATAAACAATTAACCACAAACACATAACATTCATTCAACCATCATTTACACAACATTTCTATATACTACATATGTATAAACCAATTTTACACATGAACAAACATGACATCAACAAATACTAAGAAAATGTACACCAGTCAAATCAAAGTAAGGCCAGCATGGTAAAAAAAAAAAAAAAAGATAAATAACAATACTAAACTTGTGTCGTAGATATAAAGCAACATAAGCACAAGATTGCAGGTGTAAAACTGGCCTCCAACAGAAAAAACTCAAAGCCATTCTGACTTCTGTAAATGTTTCAGAAGCATTTTCTCTGATGACCCGTGAAAACAAATAGCAGGATTTATCCGGGTTATCCTACAGCACTCTAACCCAGCACTGCTGCAAACCTACAGAGAGCTACACATTACAATCTGAGACACAGGAGAGATGCAGATAATACATCTCATAATTTGTCTTTAGGAAATCATGTATTTTTAAACCGTGGCAACTAAAGTTCTCCCAGAGAAGGAAAAGTCTCAGACAACAACAACAACTGCTGAGCCTGAGATTGTCATTTATTTATTTGTTTGATTTTTTCAAGTTTTTATTGTTATTATTAGTACTTTATCCCTAACCCCCACTGTGTACACACACACACACACACACACACACACACACACACACACACACACACACACTTATGTTAGCGTGTTTTGTCGAGACTAAGCTTTAAAATCTCTTCTGTACACTTCCACATTTGTCTACATGCTCTGATATGTTTAGAATATTTATATATTTTGTTTTAAAACAGCATTTTACTCACATTTTGTTATGACCGACAACACGTTAGATTTTAGAACAACGTCTAAAACACTGATTTATTGAATTAGATTAGATTCAATTAGATTAGATTAGATTAGATTTAATTTCGTGATCATAGGCTAAGTGAAAGACAGTGAGAAATATTGACACTGATGAACAGGATCGTTGCAGTAAATTCTGGGTCCTGTACACTCTCAATGTCAGTGGGCCCCTCCCTATAAATGCCAGTAAAAGAGGCACATGAGCAAAATGGGCCCCTCTCCCTACTGGGGACCTGGGTAGTCAGGTCCACTTTTCCCCCCACTATCACGCCCATGCTGATGAGGAATCACACGCCTTTCACTTAGAGGAGGCATAGCTGGGTTCAGCATCTCAGGGTCTGTGTCACTGTCCCGCCAAAACAAACCGAGCCTGCCGCGTCGTCGCTGTTCTTCTCTGTGTCTGCCCGACCGTACTGTGTTTCTGTCTACACCTACACCTACACCCACACCTACACCTATGCCACACCACTCCGTGGAGCTTGTGCCCCTTATTTAATTTGTGAAAGGTGGCATACCTGTATACAGATCCGTTTTACGTTGGGTGAATCCGTGTAACTCTTCACGTCTTCGATATGACATGTAGACGGGGTCAGATACCGTATGTGAATTTAGTAGTTCATGCATCTGGCCCGTATGTTGTTTACACTGGGTCTGAGGTATTGTCCAAGATGGCTAACACCTTGTTGATTTAACTTTTGGGGGTCGGACTCATTTGATATTGAACTGAATGTGGCCCATTAACTAAAGAGAGTTTGATACGATGTGCTTAACTCTTCGTAGAACAGAGATGCGTGTACTTAGATCTAATTTCTAAGCAGTTACTTGGCTGTCGTCTAATGGCAGCAGAAAGTCTCAGGAGAGCTACGGGTTTCCCCTCACTCTGTGTACAGGACATTGTGTGGATTAATATGGTCTCATGTGCACCCGTTTTCCCTTCTTAATCTCTTTTTTACATTTACATTCTTAATTCATGATGCCGAAGGTCAGAAGCACCATTTCAACTGTACAAATAGAAACGGTGCGAAATTATAATGAAGAAGAACTGAGATAAGACCACAGCTGTATCTGGTAAAATAAGATGGACTGTTTTTATAATCATGACAACACATCATATTTTGAGAGCCATAAAGGCATATCGCTAATTTATATCTAATGGTTCTCTATCGCAGCTGTACTTTCCATAACGCATGAAGTCATGGAAAGAGATGATCACATAGATGATTACATAGATAATGACTACTGTTCATAATTGTTATTTATACTATCATTTAAGTTAAATAAAATATTGTATTCATAGATTAAAGCCATATTTTAAATGTAGAACACATCATATTGTATTAATAGGCCTATTATTTCACGCACTTTCTTGTAAAAAGTCATTAAATTAATGGAGATTACATAGATCTGGAATGGCTCCTGATGTGACGTAAACATTATGGTTCTGGTCCGTGTTTGGGCCGTACTGGGAAATAAATTTGTCATCTCTGGTCTGATGCTGGTTTGGTGCTGGCCCAGCTATGGAAACTGGATCTGTGTCAGTACTGGACCATTGTGCCAAGAGACACCAGAAAAGACAGGTGATGTGGGCCAGGTACGGGCCAGGTACGGGCCAGGTACGGGCCAGAGCATCTTTTGCTATCTGGGATGTCATGCTGTTATTGAAATATGA